>NW_028277125.1:43339166-43490681 GCF_059951505.1 Python bivittatus | reverse complement strand
GGAGAAAGGGGGGAGAGGATGCCAGGTGCTGTTATCTTTACACAGGCATCTCCAAGGCCAAGCGCTGTGAGAACCGGAGCAAGGCGCAAAGAATTTCAAGCGGGAAAAGAAAGGAACAAGGGGGGGGGGAGTTTGGGCTTAAAAAGGAAAGGTTTTGCTTTGTAGAATTAGACTCAACAAACTATAGTTGCTATGCATTTCTCCCAATAAAGAAATCTTTGATGGAACTGTTTAGTCTCCAGCGGATTTACTGAACTTTGGGAATGAGTGTGTAGACTCTGACACGCTGTCTTGTGTCTCTCCATGAGGAAAAGGAACAAACATAAGGAGAAACAACTTGGGCAATCTTGCCGCCTCTCTCTTTTGTCCAGAGAGGATTGTAGGAGCCGATGTGTTAATCAGCTCCTTATTAAAGTCCGCAGACATTGCTCTACTTTACACGGAGCTATCTTCAGTCCACCGTCAGGAAGTCCCTGTGTAAATAACATATTTTAAACACAGTCTATCTATAGAGGCAGACACTCTTAAAATTAACTTGCGGGTCCATTGTTCAAAAATATCCTTCAATATGTCCAATGTTAAAATATTTTGCTCCATTCTGTATTAGTAAATCAAATTTGAGTGTTCTTTTCCTTTAATTGTAATCTTTAGTTCCTTCTGATTCCCTCTAGTATTCAACCTTCAAAATCTCATGTTCTTTTTTTTAAGAGGATTCAAAACAAAAGCATTTTCCCATGGGAAGGATTCTTATAATTAATTTCAAAATCTTATTCCAAATCCAATTGTACCCTTAATCTGTTTGTAACTTTCCAAAATCAAAGTTCTAATCACCCTTTTACTGCTTATTCCAAAAGAAAAAAAAACATTAAACTTGTATTTAAAACTTCTTTTGCTAAGGATTGAAGGAAACTCACCCAGTGCTGTAAAACCTATCGATCCAAAGGCTCCTAATAGCTGAAAAGCAGTTAACAAGCAATTTTTGAAAATGATTAGAAAAGGAAGTATGCGAACCTAGTGTCCTTTTGAAGGCGACAACCACAGTTTGAGCAAAAAGATGGCTATTCTCTCACCTTCCAGAGCTATAAACCTGCCGGAGACCACTGTCCTGTTGTCTCCTCATGAGAAGCAACTGTCTGGAGCACTTGTGGGCAATCTCAAGTCCTCTCCTTGTCTGGAAAGGAATTACGAAGAGCTGGTTTTCATTCCTCTGCGGTTGTTGGCTCTGCTTTTAGCAGAGCTGTCTTCAGTTTGCCATTTCTTCCTTGGAAGGGAGGACAGATTTTTTTCTTGACTGCAATTGGCACATTGCATGACTGCCTTTTCCCATCTGGCTGCTGGGCTCTGTGCCTTCATGACCATCTTTGCTATAGCTGCCAGAGAGACCAAACACCCATGCTATCTATTTTTGTTATTACTGTTGTTGTTGCTATTTGAAGGATGAATGTGAAAATAGGCTGCCAAAGATGAAGTCACAGAAGAAATCAAATTGGATGTCAGAACAAACCATGGAATTTGTTAAGAAGAGAAGAGAAGCCAAGGCAAGAAAGACAAAAATCTCAGAAAGGAACTTAACAAAGAATTTCAGAGAGCTGTTAGCAGAGACAAGAAACAGTGTTACAACAACATTTGTAAAGACATAGAAGATGGAAATGACATGGAAAAACAAGGAATGTCTTCCAAAAGATCTCTGAACTCAGAAGGAAGTTCCAACCTCAAATTGGTATGCTAAAGAATGCAAGATAGTAATTGATTCAAAGAAGATCAAAGAAAGGTAGGAGTATACTGAAATACTCTACAGGAGAGATGTCATCATCCAAGATATCTTAGATGATATTCCCTATTTACAAGAACCTCTAGTACTATAAGATGGAGTTATATCAGCACTCCAGTCCTTACCAAGCCGGAGGGCTACAGGAACTGATGGAATACCCACATAAGTATGGCAAACAACAGAAGAAAAATCAGAAAAGGTTCTAACTAAACTATGCCAGCAAATCTGGAGATTGACATGGTGCCACAGAGATGGGAAGAATCTACATTCCAATACCAAAAAGGAGACTTAACAGAGTATGCAAACTATGGTACAATATCCTTAATTTCACACGCTAACAAAATAATGCTTAGGATCATCCAATGCAAATTAGAGCCCTCATGGAAAAAGAGATGCCAGATGCTCAAGATGGCTTTAGAAAAGGTTGAGAAACAAAGACCTTATTGCTGATGCATGCTGGATAACTGAGAAAGCAAAGAATAACAAAAAGAAGTCACTATGTGCTTCACTGATTATAAAAAGCTTTCAGTTGTGTTGATCACGTCAAGCTATGGAACGTGCTTAGAAAAATGGGAATCCCAGAATTTCTCATTGTCCTCATGTGAAGCTTACATAGAGGTCAGGAAGTCACAGTATGGACAGAACATGGTGAAACAGACTGTCTCTAGGTTGGCAAAGGAGTACAACAAGGCTGTATACTCTTCTCTTGGTTATTCAACTTATATGCAGAATATACTGTATATTGAGGGAAGCTGGGTTGAAAAAAGATGAGCTTGGTTTTAAAATTGGAGGAAGAAACATCAATAACCTGCACTATGTTGATTACACTACCCTGATTGCCAAGATCTGCAAGCTCCAGTAATAAAAATCAAAGAACGCGGTGAAAAAATGGGACTAAAATTAAATATAAAGAAGACCAAACTAATGACAACAGGCACAACAATCAGTCTCAGAATTGACAATGAAGATATTAAAGTGGTGGATAGCTTCTTCCTTTTAGGATCCACCATCAACCATAAAGGAACAAGCAGTCAAGAAATATGCCACAGACTAGCACTTGGTAGAGCAGCCATGAAGGCCTTGGAAAAGATACTCAAATGCCATGATATGTCTGTATCTACAAAGATCAGAAATCATGCAAGCAGTGGCATTCCCTGTGACACTCTATGGAAATGAAAGTTGGACTTTGAAGAAGTAGGATAGGAAGAGTATTGATGCTTTTGAACTTTGGTATTGGAGAAGAATACTCCTGAGAATACTGTGGACAGCCAAGAAAACAAACAAGTGGATCATCAACAAAATCAAACCAGAGTTCTCACTTGAGGCACAAATGACAAGGCTCAACTTATCCTACTTCAGATATATTATGTGAAAATCCAGCTCTCTGGAGAAGGCTCTAATGCTGTGCAAGGTGGAAGGAAAGAGAAGAGGAATACCAGCAGTAAGATAGACTCAGTTACAGTGGCAATAGGTGTACCATTGGAATCTATCTATATGGTCACTAAGAGTTGACATTGACTTGATGGCACATAATCAAAAACTGAATGGAGTTCATAGTTCTTTTGCATAAAAATCAGTTTTTACTATCCTAAGAAGAACAATTTAGAACAAGGGCATGAGTAATTTGTTATTACTGTAAGATAGTTGAAAATCATACATCTTTTCCAATATATTGCTAATCTCCCACAATCTAGCTTTGTTGTTGTTGTTTAGTCGTTAAGTCGTGTCCGACTCTTCGTGACCCCATGAACCATATTGCGCCAGGCCTTCCTGTCCTTCACTGCCTCCCTGAGTTTGCTCAATTTCATGCTCAAGTGGAGAGGTACTACCGTGCAAAAAACATCAGCTTCAAGATTCTGCTCTTATTGGATAATGTCCTGGGTCATCCACCTTACCTGAATGATCTCCATCCAAACATGAAGGTTGTGTATCTGCCTCCCAACACCACCTTCCTCCTGCAGCCTGGAGTGATAGCAACCTTCAAAATATACTATCTTTGGTGTATGTTTAGGCAGGCAGTCCAGGCAACTCCCAGATGACCTTGTGCCAGTTTTGGAAGTCCTATGACATCCATAAGGCCATCAAGAACATCAATGCAGCCTGGCATGAGGTTACCCATGTGAACATGAACAGGGTGTGGAAACGTCTGTGCCCTCAGTTCATTCATGATTTGTGAGCTTGAGGTGGCAGAAAGGGAGTCGCAGGTTGTTATCAGCAACTTCGTTGCCCTCAGCAAGGAGCTTCAGCTTGACCTGGAGGAGGGGGACTTTCATGAGCTGCTTGTTGCACAGAGGACCTCTCCAGTGAAGACCTCATGGAGTTGGAGGAGCAGCGAAAACAAGAGGAAGAGGAAGAGATCAAACCACCAAAGTGGTTCCAGACTAAGCTGATGGGAGAGTGGTTCAGCTTAATTGAGAAAGCTGAACGATGTCTGCAGCTGTACATGATGCAATTCAGTGCTACAATGTCATTTATGAAGAGAAGAGGAAGACCACCACCCAATCTCATTGGACGGCTTCTTCTGGAAGGTGGAAAAAAGTCCTGTTTCAACTACAGAGGACGAGCCCACACCATCTCTGCAAGCGCCAACGCCATCAACACAAGCGCCTATGCCATCTCCTCAAGCATCTACGCCATCACTGCAAATGCCTACGCCATCGCCGCAAATGCCTACCTCAACGCTGCCACTTATGTAAGATATGAACTGCACATTTTTTATGCTTGATGGACTTGCGAACAAAATGGACTTATGAACAGCCTCTTGGAACATAACCCATTTCTAAGTTAAGGGACTGTCTGTAATTGAAGTCCTCCTCAAGCAGGAATACAAACATAGCACACACCTTGCAGGTCACCACAATGCTAGCCTCTTTCTCCATGACTTTATTACTCTTGAGGGTTGTACAGATCCAAATAGATTTTCCAAAAGAATTTTCCTTATAGACTTCATATTTAGATTCTTGATCGGATGAGCCAAAGTCCCACTTCTCTGTTGCTCACGGTGAGCTCCGCTTCACTTTCCCAGAATCCTCTGGTAGTATGCAAATGTTCCCAGTGAGGCCACCAGGAGACAGGGATGCCCACTGTCTCTTCTCTTGTTTATTTTAGTTCTTGAAATACTGAACAGAGATATAAGACAAAATGAGAGGATTGTGGGAGTAAAGATTAAAAAAGAAACTTATAAGTTAAGGGTTTTTGCAGATGATTTGGTGTTGGTTTTGGGAGATCTTTTAAAGGTAATTGAAATATTAATGGGAAAATTAATTATATGAAATCTGGGCCAGATAGGTTTCCAATAAAATGGTGTAAAATATAAAGAAAGCCTGCCCCCTATACTGTTAGAGATATATAATGATTTTTTTTTAAAACTAAGTTTTTCCCTTATCACTTTATGAGGCCTATATAATGGTAATTTTGAAACTGGGCAAGCACTATAGATTGTGTGAGTTATCATCCAGTATCTTTGTTACATGTAGCAAACATTCTAATTGTAACTTTAGTATATAGGTTGCAGAACCTGCTACCAAAAATAATACATCCTGCACAATCTGATTTCATTAAAGGATGTTAGACCTCTAATAGCATTAGATTGCTAGTGGATATTTTAGCAGTTCAGTCTGAGAATCTTGAAATGGCTGTAGTGGCTTTGCTGGATGAGAAAAAAGCTTTTGATATGGTAGTAATTTAATTCTTTGGAACATTTTATAACAATTGATTATAAAAATGGATTTCCTTTAACTTTTATTTCTTGGATCAAAATCTATTATCTTAGTCCTTCATTCTGCCTGAATGATTACAAATAGAATTATTTCCTCATGAATTATGATGAAGTGTGGAATACATCAAGAAGTCAATTTGTGCATGGGGAAGAATAAATGTAAAAATGAATACAACCGTACGGTTGACATATACTTTAAAGGGAATTACTATGTTAATTCCACTTAGATGCTTTAGACAATTGTATAAGGTAATGATTACATTTCTGTAGAATGGGCAGAGTCATAGTTTTGTCTCCGAACTGTGACTCCCATATGTAAATGGAGGCTTTAATTTTCATGATTTTCTTTGTACCATTGGACTTACCTATAAACTTCCGTTCTTTTTTAGAACAAAAATGAGATTGCAAATGTAGCCAGCATCTGCAGGGAGGAGTATGGGGAATCAGAATGATGAAAGCAGCCTTGTGGCAATATGATACAAGTCCCATCCCTTTTCTACATGTGTCATGATGTTGCACACATACTGCAAAGGGGTAGTGTTTGTGGTACACCACCACAATTGTGGATGCTACTAAATGGAGCATTGTGGGCAATACTGGAGAATTGTTATTTGAAATCTTTCAAATCCTAGCATGTATTTCATTCTAATTATAGCTGGAATTTAGTTGTATTTCCAGCATTAAAAGCAGCTAGACATATTCGGATGCTACTGGGGAAAGAATATAAGGTTGATTCTTGTTCTTGTAAACAATAAACTCTCTAGGGTAATTCTTACTTTAAAATGACAGGTATTTTTTAAAAAATATGGGCTGAAAATGTAAACACCCTAGATGATGATGACGATAATGATGATGATAATAATAATTTAATTGAATTTATTAAACTTGTATGCACCCTCAGCAACTCTGCGTGGCTCATAACAATCAAAGAAATTACAATAAAATCAGTAAAAGATAAAGATAAAAGATGGCAAGCACAATGAAGCAAGATCAGCTTATTGCCACTTGCATTTTCAAGCCTTTTGATACATTATAAAATGACTACAATCTGCAAAAAACTGCTTAATGATAATATATTGTATTAATATACTGTCAGCCTTGGAAACTTCTATAATTTTGGGAATATTAAACAACATTTATTTACAAGCTAAACCAATGATTTAGTTTTATTAAAAACTGAAGAATCTAACAAAAATGAATATATGCACAAGAAATAAATATAATGTTGGGTTCTGAAATATCCAGACATGTGGAACTTATAGACCTCTGCCTCACTACCTACCTCTAATTTGATGAACAAATATACAAACAGATCAGAGGAACACCCATAGGATCACCCATTCAGGATTCATAGCAAAGACAGTGATGCAATGTCTGGAAACAATAGTACTCCCACTGATATAAGCTAAAATATGGATCTATTATGTGGACGACTCATTTGTCATTATCAAAAAAGATTAAGTAGAGAATGCACATGAAACTAACAACAACACCTTACATGGAATCAGATTCACAAGAGAAGAAGAGAACAACAACAGACTACCCTTCCTGGGCATACTCATCAGCAGAGAAAACAATGGCAAACTACAAACCCAAGTGTACCACAAAACAACCCACACCTATTAAGTGCTCAACTATCACAGCAACAACCCAACAGCACACAAAAGAAGCTGTATAAGAATTTTCTTCAGTTGAGCAAAAGCACACTGCAATAACCCAGAACTCCAAAAAAAGAGAAACAGACTATCGACATAACAAGTTCCAATGCAATAGACTCATGCAATTTAGTTTAATTACAGAAGTGTCTATCCATGCAACCAATAACTATGCAACCTGCACAACCTATATAAAAGATAACTCTTACTATACATCAAAAATATTCCTGAAACTACCCACAGGTTACTAAAAGCCCTAGGCATCATGGTAGCCCACAGACCAACAAAATCTACTGAAAGCATCCTAAGCAAACCCAAAGACCCAACAGCAAAAGAAGACAAAACAAAAAACATCTATAATACAAGGATTGCGAAAACAACCATATACAGTGGTACCTCGGTTCACGAACTTAATTCATTCCGCGACTCTGGTCGCGACCCAAATCAAATTTTCCCATAAGGTTCAATGTAAATACGGTTAATCCATTCTGACCCCTCCAAATTTGGTCGCCAACCGATTTTTGGTCGCGTCCCGAATCAAATTTCCCCATAAGGTTCAATGTAATTACAGTTAATCCGTTCTGAACCATATGTTGTTTTTTTTTAAAACCACAGAAATATGAAACAAAATACAGCATGAAGAGAGAGAACGCTAACCTTGCTCGACGCGACTTCTGGCGTGGAGGACAGGAAGGCGGGTGGGGAGGTGGTTATTGCTTGGAGGGAGAGTCCCCCTCCCTACAGGAAGCCACGGCCACGTATCACGGGAGGGAAAATGGCCGCGGATCCTGTTCATCACCCGATCCGGTGTTCGCGAATGGAGGCAAAATTTTGCGAACGGAGCTGTTCGTGAACCAAATTGTTCGTGAACAGAAGCGTTTGTGAACTGAGGTACCACTGTACAGAAAATAGGCAGAACATTGACAGAATGCATTCATGAACGTCAACTGGTAATAGGAAGACAGAATGAAAACTGTATTGTCGAAGGGCCTGCAAAAGGTCAACGAACTCAGCTCAACTACCAGGACGTGTGAACAGTTCACACAATGAACATACTAATCACCCCCAGCAGCCACTTGTTAACAACTCAATAGAAGAAAAAACCCTGCCTAACCCCCAGGAAGATACACACATATTCTGACACCAAATCAAGCAGCCACTCGTTAACCCAAACCCCCCAACCCCCCCCCCCCCCACAACACCCCCCAATCCTTCCCCTTCAGATCTCTATAAATACCCACAAAAGGGCCACATCATCCTGGGCACAGAGAGAACTGCTCCTGTCTGTGCTCCTGCTCTCTGAAGATGCCGGTCACAGATGCTGGCGAAACATTAGGAAACAAAACTTCCAGAACACGACCACACAGCCCGGTAGAC
This sequence comes from Python bivittatus, assembly GCF_059951505.1. Classification (NCBI taxonomy): domain Eukaryota; kingdom Metazoa; phylum Chordata; class Lepidosauria; order Squamata; family Pythonidae; genus Python; species Python bivittatus. Next base: position 43,482,160 of record NW_028277125.1, on the reverse strand, counting down.
CCACACCAGCCACAGAATGAAAACTCCTTAATCTTACAACATACTAAATTCAGTCACAATTTCACTTGGGAAAGCTGTAAATATTTTTGACCAAGCCACATCCAAACATGGAAGAAAATGGGTGACTATGAGAAGGATGTGCAGATTCAGGAATGGGTGCAGGTAGCACACAAATCAAATCTGTTGAAAAGCCTTCTGGCTACAGTTTTCACCAGCTCTTCAAGCAGGGGAAGGACTCCCAAACTGCACACCATGGGGAAGTGCAACCCCATGCAGAGCCAGAGTTGGAAGATCCTGGAACCTTGTCCATGAATCTACTGGGAGTTGCTCGGAGTTGGGTGGTATATAAATTTAAATTATTATTATTATTAAGGTGTTCCAAATAAAGCTGTCTTTTGCAATTGGCTGATGGTGATTTTGTCAATGCTGACAGTGTTCAAGTGGTGCTCCAGATGTTTTGGGATTGTTGCATGGATTACTATTGGCACTATCTTTGCTTCCATTTGCCACAGGCATTCTTCTTCTATATGCAGGTCTTTGTATTCTGTGATTTTCTCCAGTTCTTTCTCTTCTATTCTGTCTCCATGTATTGCAATGTCCACTATCCAGATTTTTTTGTCTTTGTTATCAACAATTGTTAAGTCTGGGGTGTTGTGTGGCACTTGTCTGTTTGAATTCTAAAGTCCCAGAGCACTTTAGCTTCTTCATTTCCAATTACTTTGTCTGTTCTGTGGTCCCACCAGTTCCTGCTTGCAGGCAAATGGTATTTCTTGCAGATATTCCAATACACTATTGTTGCTACTTTGTCATGCCGTTGTTTGTAGTTAGTCTGTGGAATCTTCTTGCACCAGCTAACTAGGTGGTCCATTGTTTCTTCAGCTTCTTTACAGAGGCAGCATTTGCTGTCTGTTGCTGTCTTCTCAATTCTGGCTTTCTACGCATTTGTTATTAAGGCTTGGTCTTATGCAGCCAGAATTAGCCCCTTGTCTCTTTCTTCAACTTTCTTGCTCTTAGGCATTGCCAGGTCTTGTTCTCTGCTTTGCCTGCTAGATTTTGTGTGTGTGTGTGTGTGTGTGTGTGTGTACTGGCCATGTAATACTTTGCCTTGCCATGTCTCTTTTCTATTCTTCATTTGGTCATTCTTGTAAGTCAATTTGGTCTTTTCAGTATTCAGTAAGCCTTCATGGTGTACTAGCTTCAGTGCATCATCTTCACTATCCTTCAGATATTCTTCCAATACCCGTTTTTCTTCTTCAACTGTCTGGTGTACTTGCAACATTCCATACCCACCTATGCTCCTTGGTAAGTAGAGTCTGTCAACATCACTGCATGGATGAATGGCATGATTCACTGTCATTATTTTTCTGGTCTTCCTATCCAGGGCTTCAAGTTCTGCTTGAGTCCAGTCCACTATTCCAGCTGTGTATCTAATGACTGGAATTGCCCAGGTGTTAATTGCCTTGATGGTATTTCCTCCACTGAGTCTGGACTTTAAGATATTTTTCACTCTCATGATATATTCACTACTAACCTTACTTTTTACTTCAATGTGCTTGATGTTGTCAGCTTGAAGAATGCCCAGGTATTTGTAGTAATCTTCTTTATCCAGACTCTTGATGTTATTTCCATAGGGCATCTTGATTCCTTCAATTTTCACTATTTTTCTCCTGTTGATGGTAAGGGTGGCATATTTGTCCAGTCCAAGCTCCACTGCAATATCTTGGCTGTATATTCAGACGATGTTGAGCAGCAATTCTATTTCAGATGGTGTTTTTCCATACAACTTCAGATCATCCATGTAAAGGAAGTGGGATAGCCTAGCAGATGTTTTTGATGCTTGATAACTGCAGCCATGCTGTACATTAGTTGGTTTGTTTCTTGCAGTGAGCTGGGGCTTGTTTATATTTGATATTACAGTATTGGCATCTTTTAATACTTGTGCTAGCTGTTTCTTTATAACAAGCTTCAATGCAGGCAACCTTATTCTGTTGTTTTTGTGCCATTCTAGATGCTCGGTCATTCTTTGTTTCAGTTCCTCTTGTTTTTTAGTTAGAGGGCTTTGTTCTTTCTGAGGAGAAGTCAGAGGAGATGGTGCCTGGTTTGGGAATAAAAACGATTCAATAGCTATGCTGGCTTCCTCTACTGCTGAGTCCCTCTGGTTTGCCTCTACAGTCTGAGCTACTTCTGGCAAGGTTTCAATTTCTTTGCCCTAGGTAGACCTTTGTAGTTCTTCCAATTCTACTTCTGTGAATACTTCATTTTGTATTACAAATCAATGTTGATCTGCTAGCCTTTTTTCTGTTATTTCTGATTCTAGATGTTGTTCTTTCCAGAATTGGTGCATTCTTTTTAGATATCTTCTTCTTGTTGGACTTGATTTGTAATAGCAGATCATTATTTCTTTGTTTTCAATCTTCATATATTTGCAATGGGTAAACAGCTTTTCTTCCAGTAGTCCTGCAGCTGCTGGCCCTGGTTGCTCAGCCAACAGTCCTGAGTCCTGTAGCCCACTTGCCACCAGATGTCCAGGAACTAGAACACCTAGCATGGTCCTTGTTGACCAGGGTGATGACCGATCTGGTATAGGTTTCTGTAAATTATGACTCACCACATTGTTTATGGGAGAGGCACTCGTCATCTGGGTCCTTTGATGAGACCTGTCTAGCATGGTTGAACCTCTGGCATAGTTCTAATCCTCCTTGGAGCACGCAAGCCCCACAACCACGTCAAGGTTGTTGTTGTTGTTGTTGTTGTTATTTGCAGTATTTGTTCAATTAAAGCAGTAAAAATTACAATAAGGACACTAATTGAATGGTTGGCCCTGGGACAGTGGAATTGGGGATGGAAGCATATTCAGGGGAGGGCAGGTGATATTGGAACTGCAATGGGCAGAGGGAGATATAGTAAAAATCTGGGGGTGGGCCACACTAGAGAACGCTGGAAGCACTGTTTGAAATTATTTGCCCTCTGGACCAGATCTTTGATGGCCCAGGGCTCTGGTTGTCGTTGAATGCCAGGTCAGTGCATAATAAGGCTGTCCTTAACCATGATTTGATTGTGGATGAGGGTACCAACCTGGCATGCATTACTGAGACTTAGGTACAACAGAAGATGGTGTTCCCTTTGGAAATATGCTGGCTGGGTTTCAGGTTCTACATCAGCCAAGACCCAGGGAGGGGCATTGTTTTCTATGAATTGCTGAGGGCTCTCAGAAGCTCTGTTCTAAAGATAACCAGATGTGAGACTCTCTGGTTGAAACTGGGCCTTCAGGTACAGTTGGGATTGCTGCTGGTGTTGGCCTCTTTGAGGGAGTGGTTCCCCTGGCCTTGAAAGAGGCTGTGGTACATCCTTTTCTCTAGAGGCCTTCATTGGACTCCTCTTTCCTGGACGGTTATTATCTAGTTTCCAACCTTCCTGTTAATGAAAATGTTGTTGAGAAGATGGTCAGATAGCAGTTACAGAGGGTCTTGGAGGAAATGGATTAACTGGAATGGGTCCAGTCAGGTTTCAGGATATGGCATAGTAGAAAGAGCATTGGTTGCACTTGTCGATGATGTGTGGCAGAGCCAGGATGGGGATAGCACATCCATCCTTGTGCTCCTTTTGTCTCTCAGCAGCTTTTGATATTGTCAACCATAATATCCTTCTGGATCACCGCAGGGGCTGGGAGTGAGAGGCACAGTGGTTTGTCTCCTTCCTCCGTGGTCAGTTATAATTGTGCCTGTGGCCCCTCACTTGTGTGGTGCCTCAGGGTTTGACATTCTCACCCCTCCTATTTAACATCTACATGAAACAGCTGGGTTCAGAGTTTGGTATCATCAATATGCAGATGATACCCAATTGTACATCCCAGCTTCAGGTGACATTGTTAATATATTGACCCAGTGTCTGGAGGCTGCTTGGGGAGGAACAGACTTCAGCTTAATCCTGACAAGACTGAGTGGCTATAGCTGTTTGGGCCCCCTGGGTCAGGAACTTTTTTAGTCTTGAATGAGGTGGCAGCTGTGGCCAGCAGGGCCTTTGCACAAGTCCATCGTGTGTACCAGTTGTGCCCTTTCTTTGACTGGGGGGCCCTTCAGATAGTCACTCATACCTTAGTCACCTCACAATTGGATTACTGCAATGTGCTCTACATGAGGCTAACCTTGAAGACCATCTGGAAGCTACAGCTTGTTCAAAATGCAGTGGCGTGAGCAGTAATGGGCGCACCTTGTTATGCTCAGGTATCATCACTGCATGTCAGCCCTTTGAGGTACACCAGAATAGAAAACCAGAGTTATGAATGCTAATACTAATACGACTGATACTGATAACTCGGAGAGATTCTGAGCATATTATAAAGAGTACTACCTGCAAGCATCTAAAAAAGATGGTTAGGGCTAACTGAAAGCACCTTAAAAAGTTAATATTCTCCAAATACCTAAAGGACGTCACAAAGGTCAAGTTATGTTCATCTTGTTCTAGAGTGCACAACATAGAATAATGGATTTAAGCTGCGGGAAGGCAGATTCCAAAGTTAAAAAAACTTCCGACAGTAAAAGCAGTTCAGCTAGCATCTGGGATGCTTTAATTTGGATTCCTGATTGAGCAGAGGGTTGGATTCAGTGGCCTAAATGTCCCCTTCTAACTCAGTGATTGTATAATTTTTAAAAGGAAACCATTGGTTTCCTCTTGAATCTAACAGAGGACTCATTCACATTCCTTGGTGGTCACAGCATAAAGACACCCAAAACCCATTGACAGATTTTTCCTTTTTTAAAAAAAATAGTAGTTATTAAAAATTACAATTAAAAAGATAAAAACTAATACAAGCTAAAAAAAAAAAGATAGAAAGAATAGAAAGTGCAGAAAAGAAAAAAATAGAAAGAAAAATAGAGAAGAAAAAAAGGATATAGTAAAGAAAAAGAAACGAAATACATAAACAAATGATTTCCCCCTTCATCACAAGTATAAACAATTTTAGTAACTTATCACCTTATCTTAAAATACAAGAAATAATCTCTTCTTCCCATATCCCATCTCTTATCCATAAACAAATCCTTAAAGCCTCATCATTCAGTACTGATGAGCAAAAGTCCATTAAGGGTTACAACATACCTATTTTGACCTTGATCAAATAAACCAACTTTATATTCCTTCCTTTTACTTTTAACAATCTTGATCTTTCATCCCTTCAAATAATGTCCTAGAACTTGATTTCGTTTCATTTTTTCTTTGTCCCTTCTCACAAAACGCTTCAAAGTTTTAACAAGTCTCTTTTGTAAATCCAGTATAGGAAAGTCATCCAGGTCACTCTTTTGGTTTGTTATTTGTATATCCCTTTTAATTATTAAGATATCAGCCAGTTTCATCCAGTGTAGCATCTTTTTCCATATCATACTTGTAGCCTGTCATTTTTAAATCCACTTTCAGATCAGTCTCAGTCTTGTCTGGTAAAATTTGTTCCTCTTCCATAACATCCTTTTTTTCCCAATAATTTTATTAAGAGTTTTAAATGGAACAATAAAAGCAAAAAGAAAGAAAAAAGAAAAAAAAAGAAAAAAAATTAAGAAAATAAAACAAAACAACTCCCCCTAAAAAAGCAACTTCCCACCCACATCATGACAAGTATAAACAATTTCATAATCTCTTCACCTCTTCTTATTTAGCCAATGTACAACTCTTCATCCCATAACCCATCTCTTAACAATAGGCAAATCAAATAAATAACCTCTTTTTCCATCCAATTCTCAGCAAAAAGTCCAAACAGAGCTCTAAAATATTAACGTTAGTTAACATATATAAAATTCAACATTCCACATCTCCACTCTTAGCTAAAACAAAATCCTATTTAAAAGGCATAAAGTGGTCCCAATATCCCAATATAAACAAAGTAAAAGAAAGGTTTAACATACCAAAAGGAATCCATTTCTTCTTTACAAAAGACAAGCTCCAATACACAACTTTTTACCCTAAATAACAACTTATCCCATTCTGATAAACATTCCATATATCATCTCTAAACTATAAGCAAATCCACAAAAAAGTGAAATTTAGTATAACAGAGAGAAACAGTTTCTCCTTTAAAGAAAACAAGATCAAACTTCCTTACTTTAAGTAAAAAGGCCATTGAATACAAAGCAAATTTGAGCACTATGAAATTAAGATACAAAAAATAACAGTAAAGAACTTAAACATCTTATTAAGTATAAACAAATCCATTTTTTCCAGTTAAGATATCTGCAAATCCAAAAAGAACCAGCCAGAATAACATGTTCCATTTTATCCTTGGTCGAATAAACCAATTTTATATTCCCTTTTTCTTCTATACATAACAATTTTTCTCTATAATCCATTCAGATGGTAGTTAACCTGTGTTGGAACTGTCTTCAGTACTTTAAACAATCTCTCTTGGGATTCCAACAAAAAGAAATTACTCCAATTTCTCTCTAAGATTGTCATTTTTATTTCCTTCTTAATTTTCAAATTCTTATCCAGTTTTTTCTTTATGTCTGGTGAAAAGTTCTTATTCAGATTCTCATCCATGGTTTCCTCGGGTATGTTTTGCTACATATCTTGTTCTAGAACATCTCTGTTCTCAGAAAAACAAAGCATAGCTGACATAATTGATTCAATATCCCAATGCAGCTCCTTGAAGATACCTCTAAATGCCATTTTAAATTACTTACTATGTTTTCAGTCTCAAAAACAATTTCTCTTTCCCACAAACATGCAATTATTCTTTAAGAGTAATTTCAGCATCTTAATATTCAAATTCCAATTTCCAATGCTTTCTGCGCCCTTAATCCATGTAAAAACTTAGCCAAAAACATATCTTGCCTTTTGCTGTTTATTTTAAGTTCTTAAAATTTATAAAAATAAATCATATTCTTATATTAAGGATTGAAGACACTCACCGGCTATTTCCAGCCTTGTCACTTTGCAGGTGTCTAACTCTTTTGAAGCAGTTAATAAGCAATTACAAGGTAGTTAGCAATGGAAGTGTACCAACTTAGTGTCCTTTAAAAAAAGGCTGTGTTTGCAGCTGGGGAAATTATGGAGAATTCCCCCATCTCCTGATTCCTACCACCACCACCACCACCACCACCTGAGATCGCTGTGTCAGGATCTACGCAAGCTAGAACCTTCGATTGCTTTTAAATTAGTTTCACAATGTATATTAAATGGTTAATAGTAAAAATGCTAATTGCAGGCCACTTGCTTGACCTGCCATTGAAGTTAGGAGAAAGGGGGGAGAGGATGCCAGGTGCTGTTATCTTTACACAGGCATCTCCAAGGCCAAGCGCTGTGAGAACCGGAGCAAGGCGCAAAGAATTTCAAGCGGGAAAAGAAAGGAACAAGGGGGGGGGGAGTTTGGGCTTAAAAAGGAAAGGTTTTGCTTTGTAGAATTAGACTCAACAAACTATAGTTGCTATGCATTTCTCCCAATAAAGAAATCTTTGATGGAACTGTTTAGTCTCCAGCGGATTTACTGAACTTTGGGAATGAGTGTGTAGACTCTGACACGCTGTCTTGTGTCTCTCCATGAGGAAAAGGAACAAACATAAGGAGAAACAACTTGGGCAATCTTGCCGCCTCTCTCTTTGTCCAGAGAGGATTGTAGGAGCCGATGTGTTAATCAGCTCCTTATTAAAGTCCGCAGACATTGCTCTACTTTACACGGAGCTATCTTCAGTCCACCGTCAGGAAGTCCCTGTGTAAATAACATATTTTAAACACAGTCTATCTATAGAGGCAGACACTCTTAAAATTAACTTGCGGGTCCATTGTTCAAAAATATCCTTCAATATGTCCAATGTTAAAATATTTTGCTCCATTCTGTATTAGTAAATCAAATTTGAGTGTTCTTTTCCTTTAATTGTAATCTTTAGTTCCTTCTGATTCCCTCTAGTATTCAACCTTCAAAATCTCATGTTCTTTTTTAAGAGGATTCAAAACAAAAGCATTTTCCCATGGGAAGGATTCTTATAATTAATTTCAAAATCTTATTCCAAATCCAATTGTACCCTTAATCTGTTTGTAACTTTCCAAAATCAAAGTTCTAATCACCCTTTTACTGCTTATTCCAAAAGAAAAAAAAACATTAAACTTGTATTTAAAACTTCTTTTGCTAAGGATTGAAGGAAACTCACCCAGTGCTGTAAAACCTATCGATCCAAAGGCTCCTAATAGCTGAAAAGCAGTTAACAAGCAATTTTTGAAAATGATTAGAAAAGGAAGTATGCGAACCTAGTGTCCTTTTGAAGGCGACAACCACAGTTTGAGCAAAAAGATGGCTATTCTCTCACCTTCCAGAGCTATAAACCTGCCGGAGACCACTGTCCTGTTGTCTCCTCATGAGAAGCAACTGTCTGGAGCACTTGTGGGCAATCTCAAGTCCTCTCCTTGTCTGGAAAGGAATTACGAAGAGCTGGTTTTCATTCCTCTGCGGTTGTTGGCTCTGCTTTTAGCAGAGCTGTCTTCAGTTTGCCATTTCTTCCTTGGAAGGGAGGACAGATTTTTTTCTTGACTGCAATTGGCACATTGCATGACTGCCTTTTCCCATCTGGCTGCTGGGCTCTGTGCCTTCATGACCATCTTTGCTATAGCTGCCAGAGAGACCAAACACCCATGCTATCTATTTTTGTTATTACTGTTGTTGTTGCTATTTGAAGGATGAATGTGAAAATAGGCTGCCAAAGATGAAGTCACAGAAGAAATCAAATTGGATGTCAGAACAAACCATGGAATTTGTTAAGAAGAGAAGAGAAGCCAAGGCAAGAAAGACAAAAATCTCAGAAAGGAACTTAACAAAGAATTTCAGAGAGCTGTTAGCAGAGACAAGAAACAGTGTTACAACAACATTTGTAAAGACATAGAAGATGGAAATGACATGGAAAAACAAGGAATGTCTTCCAAAAGATCTCTGAACTCAGAAGGAAGTTCCAACCTCAAATTGGTATGCTAAAGAATGCAAGATAGTAATTGATTCAAAGAAGATCAAAGAAAGGTAGGAGTATACTGAAATACTCTACAGGAGAGATGTCATCATCCAAGATATCTTAGATGATATTCCCTATTTACAAGAACCTCTAGTACTATAAGATGGAGTTATATCAGCACTCCAGTCCTTACCAAGCCGGAGGGCTACAGGAACTGATGGAATACCCACATAAGTATGGCAAACAACAGAAGAAAAATCAGAAAAGGTTCTAACTAAACTATGCCAGCAAATCTGGAGATTGACATGGTGCCACAGAGATGGGAAGAATCTACATTCCAATACCAAAAAAGGAGACTTAACAGAGTATGCAAACTATGGTACAATATCCTTAATTTCACACGCTAACAAAATAATGCTTAGGATCATCCAATGCAAATTAGAGCCCTCATGGAAAAAGAGATGCCAGATGCTCAAGATGGCTTTAGAAAAGGTTGAGAAACAAAGACCTTATTGCTGATGCATGCTGGATAACTGAGAAAGCAAAGAATAACAAAAAGAAGTCACTATGTGCTTCACTGATTATAAAAAGCTTTCAGTTGTGTTGATCACGTCAAGCTATGGAACGTGCTTAGAAAAATGGGAATCCCAGAATTTCTCATTGTCCTCATGTGAAGCTTACATAGAGGTCAGGAAGTCACAGTATGGACAGAACATGGTGAAACAGACTGTCTCTAGGTTGGCAAAGGAGTACAACAAGGCTGTATACTCTTCTCTTGGTTATTCAACTTATATGCAGAATATACTGTATATTGAGGGAAGCTGGGTTGAAAAAAGATGAGCTTGGTTTTAAAATTGGAGGAAGAAACATCAATAACCTGCACTATGTTGATTACACTACCCTGATTGCCAAGATCTGCAAGCTCCAGTAATAAAAATCAAAGAACGCGGTGAAAAAATGGGACTAAAATTAAATATAAAGAAGACCAAACTAATGACAACAGGCACAACAATCAGTCTCAGAATTGACAATGAAGATATTAAAGTGGTGGATAGCTTCTTCCTTTTAGGATCCACCATCAACCATAAAGGAACAAGCAGTCAAGAAATATGCCACAGACTAGCACTTGGTAGAGCAGCCATGAAGGCCTTGGAAAAGATACTCAAATGCCATGATATGTCTGTATCTACAAAGATCAGAAATCATGCAAGCAGTGGCATTCCCTGTGACACTCTATGGAAATGAAAGTTGGACTTTGAAGAAGTAGGATAGGAAGAGTATTGATGCTTTTGAACTTTGGTATTGGAGAAGAATACTCCTGAGAATACTGTGGACAGCCAAGAAAACAAACAAGTGGATCATCAACAAAATCAAACCAGAGTTCTCACTTGAGGCACAAATGACAAGGCTCAACTTATCCTACTTCAGATATATTATGTGAAAATCCAGCTCTCTGGAGAAGGCTCTAATGCTGTGCAAGGTGGAAGGAAAGAGAAGAGGAATACCAGCAGTAAGATAGACTCAGTTACAGTGGCAATAGGTGTACCATTGGAATCTATCTATATGGTCACTAAGAGTTGACATTGACTTGATGGCACATAATCAAAAACTGAATGGAGTTCATAGTTCTTTTGCATAAAAATCAGTTTTTACTATCCTAAGAAGAACAATTTAGAACAAGGGCATGAGTAATTTGTTATTACTGTAAGATAGTTGAAAATCATACATCTTTTCCAATATATTGCTAATCTCCCACAATCTAGCTTTGTTGTTGTTGTTTAGTCGTTAAGTCGTGTCCGACTCTTCGTGACCCCATGAACCATATTGCGCCAGGCCTTCCTGTCCTTCACTGCCTCCCTGAGTTTGCTCAGTTTCATGCTCATTGCTTCAGTGATGCTATCTAACCATCTCATCCTCTGCCGTCCTCTTCTCCTTTTGCCTTCAATCTTTCCCAGCATCAGGGTCTTCTCCAAAGAGATCTCTCTTCGCATTAGGTGACCAAAATATCTGAGCTTGAGCTTCATTATCGATCCTTCCAATGAGCAATCAGGGTTGATTTCCTTTAAGATTGACTGGTTTGACCTCCTACACAATCTAGCACTTCTGCCTATATTTGCTTAAAATACTACGTATTCAGTTCACAATTCAACAGAATATTAAAAAGCAGCCCAAATGCAGTCCATATTTTTGCATTTTAAAGAATTAAATTAGTGCATAGTAAGATGCATAAAATAAATTAGTAAGTTATTTTTTGAGATAATATTTACAAATAGTTATTATTCATTGACTGATAGAATGGTAGAAGCATAAAATGTAAGAGCTGAAAAGGAGATCGTAAAGACCAATCACCTGCCCAGTGCAGATATCCGCTCTTGATATCTTTAGCCAAAAACTCTTTAGCCAAAAATTGCCACATTTCTCAAGGAAAAAAACATGATATTCTATGAAAGAGTGAAAAATGTAACAAATTGATGAACAATTTGCAAGTATTCAATAAATAAATTGCCCTATTAAAAATAATATATATATTGGACAGTTTCAAGGGATGACTAAAACATTTCATTTATGTACGTTTATGTAGGATGTGTTAATTATATCAATTAATCTTCCATCACTGAAGCCATTCTTAACATTGACCATAATAATGGAGTAAAATGACAATGGCATAGTGCAACAAATTTATTGTGTAGTGCATTATTGTTTAAAATAGATACACTGCAGTGTAGCCAAGAATTAGATTTGAAATTGTTCTATACATGAGTTTTAGGTTCTACAATGGTTTTTTTTATACCCTCACATATTATTTTTAAGGTAAGTTTGCATTTATTTACTGGAATAAAATCTGGTGGATGTGGGTGTGTATCTCATTCTGCAATGGAATTCTATCTTTTGGTGATTGTTTCAGGGGAGAGTATTTTTTTCCTGATTTTGTTTGCATGTCATATATTTTATAAAATAGACATGTTTTCTATATAACAGTAGTATTTGCTGTCACAGCCAATAGAGCAATCTAAACTATAAGCCACAGCAGTAATATAATGCAACAGCATCAGGTTCTTTAAAAGAGACCATCCTTGGACCCAACAGTGTTAGACAACTTTTGTCCAGTCTCCAACCTTCCCTTTTTAGATACCATCAATCATGGTATCCTTCTGCACTGGCTTCAGGGGTTGGGAGTGGTGGCAACTTTTGATACCACCGACCATGGTATCCTTCTGCATGGACATCAGGGGTTTGGGAGTAGGGAATACTGTGTTACAGTGGTTCTCCTCCTTCTTCCACGGCTGGTTCCAGTGGGAGTTTGTGGGGGAGGACAGGTCAAGCCCTAGGCCCTTGCAATGTGGGGTGCCTCAGGGCTTGAGTCTTTTGCCTCTCCTCTTTAACATCTATGTGAAACTGCTGGGGGAGGTCATCCAATACCATGGGGTGCAGTATCATCAATATGCTGATGATACCCAGTTATACATCTCCATGCCTAGCTGGACAGGTGATGCTATTGTGGTGTTGGCTGAGTGCCTGGAGACTGGGTGGGGAGAAACTGGCTTTGACTCAACCCTGGCAAGACGGAGTGGCTCTAGGTTTTTAGTCCCCAGGCCTGGGTGATAGTCTATCTTTGATTCTGGATGGGGTTGCACTCCCCTGGACTGAGCTGATATGCAATTTGGGGGTCCTACTAGACTCAAGGCTCCTGCTCACTGAGCAGGTGCCAGCTGGGGCTAGGGGAGCCTTTGCATAGATTTGTCTTGTGCACCAATTGTGCCCTTTCCTGGACCAGGAGGCCTTGGTCACTTCCTGTGTGGATTACTGCAACGTATTCTATATGGGGCTGCCCTTGAAGACCACCTGGAAGTTAAAACTGGTCCAGAATGTGGCAGTGCACACAGTGATGGGTACTTCTATCTAGGTTTACCCACGTTACACTGGCTCCCAGTTTCCTTCCAGGTGCAATTCATGGTGCTGGTTATTACCTTTAAAGCCCTATATGGTGCAAGACCAGGTTATTTGTGAGGCCACCTCTCCCAAAGGACATCTGCCTGTCCTACCAGATTGGATAGGATGAGCACACTCCTAGTCCCCTCCCTTAAATGTTGCCATCTTATGGGACCTAGAAAGCGAGCCTTTTTCATGGGAGCCCCTGCCCTGTGGAACATCCTTCCCCTGAAGTTCAGCAGGCCCCCACTCTTTTAACCTTCCAAAAAGCACTAAGACCTGGCTTTTCCCCCAAGCACTAGGATAGGGTGAGATTGATGAGATGAATTTGTCGTGGGCTGCATGTGAAAGTTTAGCTATGGTGCCAGGTTTTGTTTTGATTTTAATACTTGTAGTTTTAAGGGTTTTTTTAATTATACATAGATGTTGTTTTATCTTTTGGTTGTGAGCCACCTAGAGTTTGATACAAGATGAGTGACTATATAAGCGTTTTAAATAAATAAGCAAGCAAGCATTGGTATAGCCAAAAATCAGATAGCTTTAATGTGTTCCAAAAAGGGGGATTAGCACTTCACATGCTTAGGATTTACAGTATATTGCATCAAATTATTCTAAATTTTCAGAACAATGGCCAGATTCTCTATCAGATTTTATAATTGCAACATTCATTCTGATTTTCATTGCAAAAGACATAAAACAGAAAGTCTTCATTCTCTTCCGTTGCTGCCACAGAAAACAGGTAGCTGCTCAAAGAAAAACAAAACTGGAGAAGCTTCGTGGAATGAGAAGGAATGAGGAAGAGAAGATATGCCTAGGGGTGCCTGACAAATGCAGCATTACCCACTGTTAGGAACATATGAATGGAAACATGACGTTCCCAAAACTTTATAAATTAAGAACCAGGACACAACTGTAAGATAATTGTGTTTCAATTTTTGAGTTGATGAAAAGTATCAGCAACACACTTTTCCCTACTTCTCAGCCATATTATCCAACATGGAAAAGTTGAAGCCCATTCCCTTGACATCTACCATTTAGTCCTCGCTCAGCTTGAAAGAAAGATCTCAGAACTGTTATACAAAGCCTAGGAACTATGGGATTGCAGAAGAACCAGATGAATGTTGAATCAGAGGAAAGAAATTCTCCGATAGAGGAACTCTGAATGACCAACAGTGGATAAGAGTGAACTGCAGGCAATAAGATGAACAACAAAGGCATTGTGGGAGTGTTCTTTTTTTTCACACAGGATTCACAACATTCTTCTGAAAATTCAATTTAACCGTCCTGTTCTCATTTGCTAACCAGAACCAATTTAATTGTAAATCTACACGCAGAGACTGAGGATGGGATGGGGTGGAGTGGAGGAAGAGCAGACATAATATTTTGCAATTGCTCTTAGCTCTCAGTTCAAAGGCAAAGTGCAACTGCTTTGAGTCCTGCTATAGTCGTTTTCCCATCTTCTTCAAACCCAGGGCAGAGATTCATTTCTCTGTTCAAGTCTAGAGAAAATGATTGGTGAAGATCATTGCAAAATAAATCTATTTGATTTATGCAAAATAAACCAAGGAAGGATCTCTTTTTTCAGGAGCCACAAGAAAATCCCACCTAACCTGTCTGCAAATTACATGAAATATAGAACTACAGGAGCTATTTTCTATGGTCAGTGCTGATTCCCACCATGTCCACACCTATAGCTACCCCAAAGTATGAGGCCACACTCAGGTAGTTTGAGAGAAATGTGGCTGATTATTTCATGTACTTCATGGCAGGAAACCAACTAAGCCATGTTTCCATCACTGCCCACTCTCAGGAACATATTGCCAGTATCAGCATGTACAAGGGTTCCTTGGTTTCATGCCTTGTTGTGACAGTTTAGTAAACAATTTGATAAAATCAAGCACTTTTCAAAGGAAAAGTCATTGCATTCATACTCACTGACTCGTCTGGTTCTGCTTACCATCTGCATGGGCTTATTTGGAACAACAAAACAAATTTCATTTCCTGGTCTCCTTCAATGTAAATAGGTCCATTAAGCTATAAGGGTGTTTACATTCTGGAAGATAGTTTCAGCTTTTCTTCTGATTACCCACAGCCCATAGCTAGTATTCCAGCTGCTCCTCTGCAGTCAACTTTTACTGTTACCTCATGCTGGAAGAGTTGGAGCCTTGTGGAACTACAAGCATATACATAACAGAACCAAAAGGTGAGCTATACATATTTAAAGAAATCAGTATACATACACACACACACACACACACACACTCCATCACATGATACATCAGCAGCAAACTGTTTCACCAGTAAGAACTCATTCTGATAAAAATATTCTACAAAGTAACTTTCCGCAATAATTGTATAATCAAAAACAATATTATTTTTGAAAATGTCACACCTCTAAGAAGTAGACACAGGGTAGAATTAGCTGCAAAACTTGAAATGGCCAGGATTTGTACATAGAATAAAAATCAACAGTGTGATGAATTAGGATTTAATTCAGGTGCCATAGAAATTCAGAAAAAAGGAAGTAAAGTAACTTACTATGGTCCTCACAGTTCATAATTATTCAGGGTGAAACTTAATCCAAAAGCTGATCTAGGAATGCCAGGAGGATCAACTTATTCCCCGCTTCCCCATCTCAGAAAGAAAGGGACAGAGCCAACACCAAGTGAAGTTTTTTGAGGTAGCCCAAGCTGTTGGATGCATTTAGCCTACAGTTGGCAAAAGAATTTAGAAGGTAAATTCTTTATCTTTGTATCTTTGTATCTTTGCTACAAATATCTTTTAATTTATGCCAAATCTATGTATAACATTTTATTCTTGTTGAACCCTTTTGTTTAAATGCTGAAGTTTTCCTACAATTAACATTCATTTTGAACTTATTTTTGCCTAGAAGAGCAAGAATTCTAAGTGCCCCATTTGGAAACAATAATAAATGGATATGGGCAGCTAATTATGCAAGCCAGGTCACACTCATTCCCATTTTACAAGACACACAGACCTTTGGAAAGCATTTTTTCAGAATTATGTTTGTCCTGGTTAAAAAGCAAATGTTTGAAAAGACATTCTGTCTCACAAACAGAGGAACACATTAGTAGAAAACTGACATAATGTCAATCTTAGTCACCCCAGGCTCTTGCATTCACTTTATATAATTATGTTGGCCTGAAAATCTGCCTTGATCTTTCCACCTCCTCAACTTAACAAAGCAACAAGGATTCCATCATGTAAATGTTTCTGCTTCATGGACACCATTTTACTGCCAATCTTAGTAGAAGAAACAAATATTACAACTGTTCTACTTATGCCTGTTCTCCCTTCTGCTTTTGTTTAACATAGGAAAGCATTTTTAAATGCTTTCACGCAGAATGCAAAGCTGCACTGTGACATATTGGATTTCAGTCCCATGAATGCTGGAAGCCTCAGCATTCTGCAGAGAGCAAGTGTTCAGAACAGAATTTTACACATATGTATGATTGTTCACCCAGACTAGAAGGATGAAACATAACCCAATGGATTCTAAAACAAACAAGCAAAAAATAGTGGGACCCAAAAACTGATTACTGTTATCTTTTCCTACCATAATTTGAATTCAAATGCAAATTCTCCTTCAAAAAAGACTTTCAGCTCTCTGAGATTATTTCATTAGAAAAATGTATCTCTTCCAATCTGCAACTAAACAGCTTAATATTGCTACATTTAGTGGATACTGATTTAGCAAATAAATTAGATAAATTATGGTGAAGACCTACAATCCAAGAAGCAAGAAAATTTGAAATTAAAAAGGAAGTCTAGAGTAGAATTCAGAATATTTAATCTAGGATACCCTATGTATGAAGCCATTTCCCAAAGGCTAGCATATCCAAGCTAATTGCTGAGCCAGGCAGACTAGAAGGCTAGAAATATTTTATTAAGGCACTAATCTAGAAAAAAGGATACAACCTGTGGCCCAGGGCCCCATGCAACCCCATCCCTCTAAAATGTGTAACAGACAGATTTGGATAAGAATAAAGAGAGGGAATCTGGAAATAGTCTAGAAAAAAACATTGCTAGTATATTCCCATGAAAGCAGCAATGGCTCCATTTTCTAAGTTTGTGTTACTGTACTACAAAACACTATAATAAGCTACATGAATCATATCAATCTGCACTGGTGTGTTAGACCCAGAAAAAGAACTCTTAATTTATTGGTCATTTCCAGACTACTAGTCTCATTGTAATGAGGATGCAATTATTACCATCAGCCTAGAAAAAGGTTCTCTATAGTACTTTGCAAAGCTCCATAGGACAATTTATCAAACTGGGATAATGTGTTGCAGGAACTTGGTAGTACACTTTGTCTCTGACTTTTTTATAGAAATCAATCTGGGATGTGTTTATGCTGTTTTGTTGAATGAGATAGGTAGGTAGAACTCCTTCTTTAGTCTTCTGTGCAGTATCTAATTTTATCCATCTTAGAATAGCTGTGAATTGAATGTTTAGGATGTCCTGTCCAGAAAAGCTTTTTCATGTTCACTTTATATTTTCTTTTCAGTTTTGTGTTTACTTGTTGGTTGAAATGTGCTAGAAAACAATTAAAAATGTGACTGTTTTCTATTAATGTATTATACAGGAACTTGTCATTATCAACACATCTTCTCCATTACCATTCCACAGTTTTGTTCTTACCCTGTCTGTCACTGAAACCTCTATTATAATCTTAGGACAATTATATAAAGTTCTTTTCTTTTTTCATTGCACAGTGCATTTATACCAGTCTTCCCCAACATGGCAGCAGATGTATTATGGAAGTTCTTAGCATAAGGCTAGTTCCCTACTAGAGTGATTCCTTATAGCATTTTCTAGCATTACCCAATCATTGCTGAGGTGATGTAAAGCCTGTCTGCATTGCTGGAATATATACTGACCACATCAATGGCTAGATGACCCCGAATGATGCTATAATTGACTGGTGGGAAATGGCCTAATCCTCTAAAGATCATCATGACTGCAAAGGCTGCAGTGCCCAGTATAATTATTCTCTCTCCTTTTTTCCTCATCAGGATAGTGAGCTATTTATTTTCCATTCTTTCCTCTAGCATAATAGAGAATATTTTCATTTCCTTATTGTCTTCTACCTCCATTACTACCCTAGTATGTTTTCTGTGTATGCCCCATCTTCAAGTATTTTTGGCATGGAGATATTATAGTTACATGCTTGAGGCTGAATTCCTTATCAGGACCTGTATTAATAAATATATATCCCATCTTTTAAATATAATTTACCAAGGTAGGCCACACAATTTTGAATTAAAAGAGCACAATAAAACAAGCATATAATACAGTATGTGAAACAGAAGTAAAAGTAGTATAAAACAAGATCAAATTTTGACCTAAATGTTTATTTGATTTAAAAGCTTTCTCAATGCGTTCATCCGGCACCAAAAAATATGACAAGGCACCAGAAAGTGAGGAGAGATTAAAAAATGGGATGTTATCACTGAGAAAACTATTTTCCTGGTTATCTTCTCCCCCCGCCCCATATATATCATTTGAAAGGTCATTCAGAGAGAAATCCCTGGAAATGACTGAAAGGTATAGTCTAGCACATTTAGAAGAAGGTACAAGTACAGTAGCCTCAATCCATGTAGGATTTAAAGATCAGCATATATTGAATTGTGTTCAGAAACAGCCTCAGTAAAAATACTGTAATTTAAAGATTCTGGTAATAAAATACACTTGCAACACCCAATTCTAGTTAGCCCCTCAGAATTATGATCTGAACAAATCATCATTTTCAGCCTATCTTGAAATGCAATAGCATTCTAATGTAATACAGAGGGATCAGACCATTTATAAGCCTGGCTGGCCTATCTATGCTATTTCTCAAAGTAGCTTTAGTTATTGTAGGATTTATAGGTTGTTTATGAACTCCATCTGGGTTCTTTTAGAATAAGGGTGTAAATCCTTTAAGTTTCTCACTGATGAACTCATAATTGTTCGCAATTTTGGCCAGATCAAGTTTCCTTCTGCCAAAAATTGCTTTTACATTTTTTTACCATATACTCCACAAGCAAATTAAGTATATCTCCAGATCATCAAGTTATTTTTTTCATTTGTCTTTTTATGCTCAGCTACAAGTTTCTTCTGTTTTTTCTTTTTCTTTTTTCTGTCCCTTTGTGGAATTTAGAAGCTCTTCTCCAGGTCTGCCAAACTTTTGTTTCCTGGATTTTAGATTCAAGAAGTGAATATGTTTTATAGCTAAATACTCCATTCTGTTTGTCCTAGTTTGTTCTAATTTCAAACTAAAATAGTGCCTTGTATTGTCAACATACTGCTGCTAATCCTCATTTTCTGGATCAAATTTCCATAGGTTGTCTTTGCTGCTTTTTTTCACCAGCATTTTGCATAGAAAATCTTTTTATATATACAAAACAACACTCCTATTCACTTTATTTGCAGGCTAACAAAACAAGCAGCTTATTCCTGGACCAACATGGAATAGAATTGAAAAAGAGTCTTGCTCCAGGGCATAATATTACATTTAACTCCATTATGATCAGAGTAGTATAATTTTGGTTAGAACTGTTATTCCAGTAGAATGGAAATAGTAGTGGTACGGAAATATTCTTACAATGAGTTCCAGTTTCTGCAGCCATAATGGGTATGGATTTTGTTTAGAACATATCATCCTCTATCCCCCATTATAGCTGCCTTTGCAACCTATAAGAATGGTTAGAGGCTTCGGAAAAACGCCTTGCTGAAGAAATGATAATATGATGCCATGCCACCTTCAGAACTTCCACTTGAAGATGGCACTCACTGTACCTTTGCAGTCTCCTATTGGTAGCTCAAGGAAGAGAACTGCTTCTTTTAGCAAATTTGTAGTATGTCAGCAGGAATAAAGATAATCAGCAAGTCTCCTTCAAATTGCTTTGGAAGGACTGGGGAGTAGAAATGGAGCCATCTCAAGTTCTTAAATTGGCTTCAGGTAATTAAAGTCATTCTGTGGAATGCATTTGCCATCAGCAAAACACATTTTAGTTTCATATTTTTATAGTGTGTGATAAATGTTATTAATACTAATAACATTTACAACTGAGCGGATAACTCATGAGCTGAATAAGCAAAACAGATGTAGAGTACAAGCTCACAACATACTATAGAGCACAAGCAACCCTACAAAGTAAACAAGCACTCTCCCCAGCATTTCATTTCCTCTTCATTGAGAAATTGCCACCAAATGTTATCAATGGATTAAGGCTGTAGGCTTTTTCAGATGATCTGCAAAAGAAATATAAGCTAAGTAGAGTTTCAACTGTATGGATGCATATTGCCGTCTTTGAGATTATTTTGGGCAGAGGCATCCATAGAGGGGCAAATGACTGAAGCAGCATCACCACCACCATGATGCAAGCTCCATTTCTTTTGTATGCACAATATGACATCACACACACATATAAAAGGGGCACAGCATAATGAAAGTGGTGGATCCTGCTGATGCCTCTGTTGTTTGCATAATACATTTGACATAAAAATATTTGGTAGTTGCCTCTTTAGATAAAAAAGATATACAAGAAATGTTTAGGCAGAATGCAAATAGTAATATTTTGGTGCTATGATAATACATTTACAACACACTCCTGCACTGGATAATAAGGATTGTATTGTTCCCAGTTAACCTGTGTTGTTCACTTCCCCTTTTGTCCCATAGTCGATAAAGTGATTATTATTTCTAGACATCTTCTGGAGCAGGTTCTGACAGAAAGCAATATGGGGGTGGGGGATGGGGAGAGCATGGCATCAAACTTACTTCATTCTAGCTTGGTGACAATCTATGGGCTCTTTCCAGCTCCAAGGACAGAACTGCTTGCTGCCACTAGTTGAGGACAGAGCTGGATCATTATTGATTACTCTCTCCTGCATCACTCTTCAACCTGTGAACACTTGTGATCTATCAGCTGGGCTCTTTCGGACACTGTCTAGGACTAGGCTTGTGTTCAGAAATAGCCTGACGGGCCCCAGCCTCTGGGACCTACACCCTATACCTTCAACCTCTTAGTCACAAAATTTAACAGGTTTGCTAAGCACACTGTTCCAAGCACCTATTCTTGTCCAACCATGCTCTACCCCACATTTGGTGTTCATGCCAGTGCATGATCTATGGCAGGAGGGAAAGCAACAGTAGAGGAAGCCATCAATTGCTTTTCTTAACTTGTCTCCCATTAACACAGTAAGGACAACACAGTTGCTGTACATTTAACATGGCAGCTGGCTCTGCCCAGTGGCTCCTTTACCTGTGGAGCCCCTTTTACCACCTAGTTCTAGGCTACATACTACCTGCTTCCTTACCATCATGTGTATTAAAAGAGAGAGGATGAATGAACTAAACAACGTATAGCGCCAAAAGAGCAAGTTTACATACCTTTTTTGAATCAAAATGGCATTAAATTAGTGGACCTTTTTTCTTTTGTGAAAAGATAAGCAGACATATTCAGAGTAGTACAAAGTTGCTTACAGGCAGAAAAAACATCTGAGTTACCTTAGATCTAAATGTAATGCTGAAGGCTGGTGCATACTTTGCAACATGTGATCTTCCCATTCATTAATTTAAAAACAACAATAACAACAAATCAGATGGCACAGGGAGATGATCAGCAGGTGCATATAAGAAACTGTAGGACTTTACCACTCTAGGCCTAGTCAATTCTGAATAATCAATGGTTTTGTGGGCCGTTTCACAGTATCACTTTATTGTGAAATGCAGCTTCAATAAATTAATGACTATTCAGTTACTGAAAGGCATTAACATATTTTAAACTGAAGCTGCAAATTCAAAGCTAGCTGTTCTGGACTGTGGTCTTAGCAGAACAGAGGTACGTCCACATTAAAAATAACTTTTCTTAAATCTCACTCAATTTTCTAACACATTGAATCTATCCAACCCGCAACCTCATTTCACTCACCTTAACCAATCTTAAAACTCTAATGTTAGTTGATATACTAAAATTAATGGCATCTGAATTAGCTACAAAAATTTTGGAGGTGCTACATGTGGTCCTCATGTCATAGGCCAGAGCCCCATGTACATAGCATACATGATCATAAAAAGCTATTCACCAATGTCTGTACAGTATAGGCATCACTAGCAATAAGCAGCACGCTCTCCTTTGTTCTCCCCATACTCTTTGCATTTTATGAAGTGTATATGTGTGTGTGTTTGTGCTTACACAAGATTTAATACTCCCTATCAAACCAGTATCGCAGGAGCACTCATAAAACTGATAACTATTATATTCCCTGTATTAATATCCAGTTTACTGTACAAGGTCATTTGCCAAAGTCTACATCCCAGCAAGACCTATTAGATATGATACTTGTGATAGAAAAATAATGAAATAAAGCTGCAAATTCTCCACCCCATCACCTTGCCTCTCTTGCTGCCAATTCCCCCCCCCACTCCCCTCTGCCCCTCTTGCTCCCCCACTTGCATATTTAAAATAGGATCTGTTTCCACTGCCAAGAAAAGCCCTTTTAATCCTATCACAGCAGAACAATGGGAAAGCTGTCACCTCTCCACCTAAAGATTTGTCTAGGGGGCAGCCTCAATGTTTTTGTTGTTGTTAAGTCGTGTCCGACTCTTCATGACCCCATGAAGCATATTGTGCCAGCCCTTCCTGTCCTTCACTGCCTCTTGGAGTTTGCTCAGTTTCATGTTCATTGCTTCAGTGATGCTATCTAGCTATCTCATCCTCTGCTGTCCCCTTCTCCTTTTGCCTTCAATCTTTCCCAGCATCAGGGTCTTTTCCAAACAGTCCTCTCTTCACATTAGGTGGCCAAAGTATCTGAGCTTGAGCTTCAGTATCAATCCTTCCAATGGGCAGTCAGGGTTGATTTCCTTTAGGATTGACTGGTTTGAGGACACTTTAACAAAATGAGAAACTTTCTGCTGTAATCAAGCGCACGTGCCATTATCTCCACATTCTATCCTTGTTAACACTAGGATCCTTAGCTTGGCTGTTGGTTGCAAAAGTAATGGTTTGTTACCAATAGAAGCAAATATGTGCAGCTCAGGGTTGAACTGTGGAGTCCTTGGGGTTCTCTGAGCTTGGTTGTTTTCTTGTAAATGTTTCATTGCCCGGCTAGGTAACATCTTCAGTGCTAGAATGGAATGGAGTTTGCTCTCTGTTTATATATTGTGGCATGCCCTGCCAGTGTTGGTGGGTTTTGTTTCATTCTATTTTTTTCTCTGGTAGTTCCTTGATTAAGGTATTGTTTACTTTTTGTATGTCTGGTGGTAATCTTGGTGTTAATCTCTGCTTATCTGGGTGATGATTGCTGGTAAGGAGATGTTCTGGTCTTTTGTTTTCCTTTCGTCTCTTTTGAATAGTGTGTAGATATTGTTTATCTCTTTGTTGATGGCTGCCTTATCTGAATACCAAGCTTCCAAAAATTCTCTTGCATTTTTGGATTTAGCTTGGTCTAAGATGCTGACAGGTTCCCAGTTAAAACTATGTTTAAGTCTGTCCATGTGATGGAATGGTTTGATGAAGGCCATGCTCGGGGAGATAAGCATTTCCTTAGCCCCCAACAGGAGCATGGGAAGGTTAAGAAGATGAGACTGGCACTACCCTAAGGAATTCACGGTGTTTTGGCTTGCTGGCTTGGGAAGTTTACATTCAGTCTGGAGAGATTCTGTCTTTGAGGTGGAAGCTAATAAATGCAACAGAACTGTATCTGTACTGTCTCATGGAGTTCTTTGGGCTGAACCTGACAGTCCATGTGTTGTGAGATTAAGGAGTTTCCATCATGTCTTCTGACTGCTAGTTGGTGTACATGGAGGTGCTCTGCCAGCCTTCTGCCTGTCTGTCCTACGTAGTGGTTCTTACACTGTATGTTGTAGATGACTCCTGTTTTTTCTTCTTGGGCTACTGGGTCTTTTGGTTTGCTTAAGATGTTTTGGAGGGCTTTAGTTGGTTTGTGTGATACAGAGATGCCATGTGGTTGTAATAGTCTCTTGGTGGTTTCTGAGACATTTCTGATGTATGGCAGTGTGATCCTTTTCATAGCTTGGGTTGGTTGTGTTGTAGTAGGTTGAGAGGTCAGGCACTTTTTGATAAAGTTGCGTGGGTATCCATTTTGTTGGAAGATGTTGTATAGGTGGTCTGTTTCCTTTTTCTGCTGTTCTGGGTTGCTGCAATGCGTTTGTGCTCGTTTGAATAATGTTCTTACACAGCTCCTCTTGTGGGAAGTAGGGTTACTTTGGTAGTGGAGTACTTGATTAGCATGGGCTGTCTTCCGATAGACTTGGGTTTCTAATTTGCTGTTGTTTCCTCTGCTGATGAGGATATCCAGGAAGGATAGCGTGTTGTTGTTTTCTTCCTCTCTGGTGAATTTTATTCCTTCGAAGATGAAGCCATCAACAACATGCTACCCTTCCTGGATATCCTCATCATCAGAGGAAATAACAGCAAATTGTTGTAGAAACCCAGGTCACTGAATGAGTGGTCTTAACCTGAGGCCTACCTGTACATACACATACAGCGGGAGAGAGAGAGACCCCTTCATATGTAGTCTACTGACATTTCATTAAAAGTTTGCTGTTCTGGAAATTGCAAAATGGCCCTGTATTGAATGATTAGTGTGTTTACAGGACAACAGATAAAAAGAAGGAAGCTAAATTGCCACAAAGATTGAAAAATCATAGGAAATCAATTTCCTTTTTTGCTTCAAGAAAGGTATGGATTCCTGATACCAGGTGATAAGGGTACCTCAATTGTTTGACATGCACATCATAAAGTAGATACTACACTGAGGAAGAGTGTTTGATCACAACAATCAGCAATATAGGCTACAAGACTGGAGGGAGATCAAAGATAGTGTGCAGAATTGACAGTACTAACAGTAGTGCAAGAAAGCCTTCCTACAACAGCTGGATTTTTTAAAATAATATATTTATCCATGGTTCTTTGCCAGGATAGTCATATATAGGATTTGTTAAAATTCAATTGATGCATTCTGAACCCTTCACCATTTGTCAAAACTTAAGAAATCTTCTAATGGTTTTCTGTGCTTGCAATTCTACCATGTACTCTGGAAACAACTGAAGAAAGAGATAGTGTTAGAGTGAGAGTTAATTCACCTCAGAAAAAAGTGGGAAACCCCATGATCTTCAATGTGTTGTAACTCAAACCTTGATAAAAACAAACAAAAAGGTTCTATTTCAGTTAACTGTCAATTTCTGCCAAGAGTTATCTCCTCCTTCAAGTTTGCCTTGTAAATAGGTATCACACTTGAGGATCAAACCTAATGTGAAATTAATGCCACTTTGCCACTGCTATTACATATTAATTTTGCTAGAATCTGGCTAGAGCCTAGAATGAACAATTTTCCTCCAGTTGGGGGACTCCTGAATAAGTCTATCTTATAGTGCTCTAAGGAACATGGTGTTGACTTTTATGGAGGGGACAGCACTGAATATTTTGGCCCCAGAGAGATGGAATTTAGGTAGAATTTGGGCAGGGCAGTTCCATTTAAAATAGGTACCAGGGGCTTAATATTATGGGGGGGCTTAATTAATCTCCTCAAATATGCTACCAAAAATAGTAATTGTTCAATGGCAGAAAATGATAAACTGACTTGCTTATTAAAAGAAAACTTAAATAACTATTACCTTAAAGAATGGAAACCATTGATGGACTATTTGCAAAATGCAGGTGGGTGAAGCTTACATGGGGATTTGAAGATTAGATTATAAATGTAATGGGATATGTTTTGACAAAGGATTTTTCCTACTTAATGTATTAAAAACTAGCACTTATGATAGTCTTATTATTCCTAAGACCAGAGATAGATTGGAAGTTATCTATTTTTCATATCTTTTTTCTTTTTCTTTTACTTTATCTCACTTTTTCTTTTCCTTTTCTTTATAATTTGTATTTTCAATTTTCTTTTTCATTTCTTTTAACTTTGTAACTTTAAAATTTCAATAAAATATTATTTTAAAAAAATAGTAATTGTTCAGACAAATTTGGACAATCTCAGATTGGAGTACTCAGAGGCCACAAAAAAGGGTGCATGGGCTACATTGCTTATTTCTAAAATAGACTATAAACAAATAACAGTGGCATTGTTTCTGCCAGATTTACACATGATAGGACTTATCATTTAAATGCCTGACATTTGCAATCCCTTAATACACCCAGTACACTAAAGTATTTACAAGTCTGTGAAAGGAAAAATAATAACAAAAAGAACATTGTGCACCTCATATAGATATGCATAGATAGACTAATTTAAAGAATGGGCTAGTAATATTTGTGGGTTTCTTCTAAACGCTTTGTACTTGGATTTTGCCTACAACTATGAACGTAGACCACATGATGGTTCCAGCTGACAATGTTTAAAACAAAGTACAAGAGTTGAATCCACAATAAGGCAGCACTCTGTACAAATGTGCATGCACTTAATTTTATAGAAACTCCTAATGGCAGATTCCAAAATCTGAAATGTTTTCCGTTGATACTACAGGTCATTCCTTTGGTGTGACAGATCATGTAGGCTGCATTCATAAGCACCAAATGAAGATATGACTAAGCAAAAGAGAAAACTCAAGACAAAATTCAAACTAAGTATTAACCAGTACAACTTTTAGGGAGGCTTATAGATTCTCAACTGCCTTTCAGCCCTGCCTCTTTTCACATACTAAATTCATGCTTCTTAACTTGTGTCTCCTGAGAAATCACAATTATGGGAGCAAGTGCTAAAATTGCTAGGCAGAAAAACCTGCACTTGCCTACCGATCCTTTCCAAATGTACTCATCCACTAATCCCAGACTCCCCCCCAGATTTATTTCTTTGATACATCCTGCTCTTTAATCAAGGCAATGAACAGAGCAAAGATGCAGCATTAGAGTTGTTTTTATCAACACATTAAGAGATACAGACAAACAAAAACAAGGCTGTCACCTGGCACTGAAAACATATCAAACTATCCCAGGCAAGTATCTTGAAACAAGAAGTGCCAAAAGTGAACCCTTACAACCAAAAAGGCTGTTCCTTCTATCATAGTTTTTATAATAAAGATAATAGAATCTTTATATCTAATAGAAGATTTTACAAAGATTTTTAAAAACTACAGAAACATAGAAGAAACAGAAATAGATTATAAAAGGGTAAAAGAAAAAGTTAAGAATGACAAAAAAGCAAGGAAAAGAAAAATATCTAAAGTTACTTCCGATCTTCTTTGCAGCGATTATAAACACAGTAATGACCATCTCCACCCTCCCATATTGCATAACATAGTCCCCTTTTTCCCATGAACAAACCTTTTTAATCAATAAATCCCAAAATCAGCAGTTCATTTTTATCAATTTTCAGCAAAAAGTCTATAAAGGGTTTCCAGTCTTTTATAAAATTAGTTGTAGTTCCCTCCTTAATGAAACAAGTCAATTTAGCCATTTCTGCAAACTCAGTCATCTTCATAATCCATTCCTCCATTATTGGTGTTTCTGTAGTCTTCCATCTTTGTGCATATAATAGCCTCACTGCAGTTACCATATATAAAACCAATTGTCCATGAAAGTTCTAATAAGAAAAGTTCCAGTTTCATATGAAAGTTAATTTTTAAAACTCTCTGCATCATCATATGTATTTGTATTCAGTATCTTTTTGCTTTTTCACAAGTCCACTATGCATGATAAAATGTCCCTTCATGTTTTTCACATTTCCAACAGTGATTAGAAGTACCTTTATGCATCTTAGACAGTTTATCTTGTGTCATATACCAATGGTACATCATTTTTAAAAAGTTTTCTTTTAAATTGTAAGACAATGTGAATTTCAGACCTTTTAACCATATTCTCTCCCATTGATCCATTTGAATATTATAACCAAAATTCTTGGCCCATTTTACCATACATTCTTTAACTTGCTCTTCCTCCATTTCAAATCTCAACAAAAGTTTATACATTTTAGCAATCACATGTTCATCATTTGTACATAATTCATTTTCAAATACCATTTTATCACATTCTATTCCTTGCCTTTTTTATCTATATTAAATATTTCTCTTAATTATGCATATGAAAACCACTGAAAACTAAATCCCTCTGCAGTCAATTGTTCTCTTGATTTCATCTTAAGCACCCCATTTTCCTGTGCTAGCAAGTCATACTATGTATATGTATATATAGTTGTAATCAATCCTGGGGGTGGCTGGCACCCTGATGACACTCCCCGAGCTGTTTGCCAATTTTATCATCCCTTGAAATTTATTTATTTAAGATGGTTTATATTGTATTTTAATGGATTCTATCTCTTCTGTAAACTGCCCAGAGTCACTTATTAACGAGATGAGCAGTGACAAATTAGGTAGGTAGGTAGGTAGGTAGGTAGGTAGATAGGGTAACCATTTTTCTTTGCCCGCTATTTCTTTTCTATAACATGCTTCTTGAGCTGAGGCCAATAAAGGTGTTTTTGGGCATAGCCTGGGTTTGTATCTATTCCATATTTGTAGCATGGCATTAATATAATTATTTTTAAAAACTACATTTACTTCAACTTTATCATACCATAAGTAACCGTGCCACCCAAACCTCAGACCATGATCTTCTAAATCTAAAAGACTCTTAT
This sequence comes from Python bivittatus, assembly GCF_059951505.1. NCBI lineage: Eukaryota > Metazoa > Chordata > Lepidosauria > Squamata > Pythonidae > Python > Python bivittatus. The sequence goes on along the minus strand of NW_028277125.1, from coordinate 43,453,700 downwards.
TTCTTAACAACAGCCATTCCTTCATCAAAACCAAACAGCAGGCAGCAAAATACAATTTAAAATAAGGTAATCCCAGTCCTCTTCTTTCCTTTGCATCTTGGAGAATCTTATATTTAACCCTTGGGTTTTTTCCCCCTGCCATATAAACCTGGATATGTCTTTTTGCCACTGTTTAAATGGTGCATCAGTTCTCAAAACAGGTATTGTCTGAAATAAGAACAACTTTCTAGGTAACACATTCATTTTTAACTCTTCTATCATCTTTCATGCCATCTCCAATAATGTAGGGTCCAGAAAACCATCCTAATATTTTGGCAAATTCATGCATGACAAGATAGTCCTTTAAGCATCAGCTCTTAATCCACTGAAGGCTTTAGATTTAATATTTGCACTCTGATTTATTTTTGGAAACTTCCAGCATCTGAGCTGAACTGGGGATTAAAAAAAAAAATAGCCAGAGATCATTTATAAAGTAGCACTAACAGACACAAGAAGTATTAAACATACCTCATCTACCTCACAAAGTTCCATGCTACCTCCAACCCTGAGTTGTTAGAACATAGAGTCAGTTATCCCAAAACTAACATGTAATACTGTTATAAAATATTATGTATCAGCTGACACCAGATTTTGGTGCTGGAAAGACGCAAGTTTGTCCCCAAAAGTATACCACCAGTGAGTAAGGAGGTGCTTGGTATTCTGTAACAGTATTTGCCACACAAGTAATTGTTCTATTCAGTAGTGTCAATTATTTATCTTTTCCTGTTATATCAGCTTTAAATTCTGTTCTTAAGAGGGAGAGGGACAGTGGCTCTCATTTTTGGCTAACTTTAGGATAAGGTTACATTGTGATTTATAATCCAGGGTCAATTTATCCAGACTTCTCAAACAGTAAGTGGGGCTATCAAATGTAGTTTAATTCTCCTTTTCATCTTTCTCTAGCTGTATGATAAATCATGGAAATCTTGTCTGTCATCCAAATAAATCTACACCTGCCTACAGAGAGAGCCTGGGAAAACAAGAGGGGGAGGATGGATAGTCCTAATGACTCCGAAACCACAAAGAAAAAACAATCCTATCTCATAGTTCATTTGTTCAACAAAACCTTTCCTGAAGCACCTTAGCAAGAACACTTTCAGACAGAGAAGCAAATCTTCACAAAACAAGGCCACCTTGTCCCTATAGCAGTGCCAAATACTCTACTCAGAACTGGTGAAAGAGAACCGCAGGGAAATTAAGTTGCCAGGTTTTCCATCACTGTTCTTGTTTATATGGATCTATCTGAAATCGCATTTCGGCAGAATAAGAGAAAACAAGCCTTTTAATTCCTCAATAAATTCTGTACCACAGTGTGAGCCATTGTTTGCTTTTTTTAAACACTGCCTGGGAAGAACCTTCTGGTTTTAATAACTAATACTGCTGAGTTCAATAAAAAATACTTAATTTAATTTAAACTAAACTTTGATTAATGCCAGCTTCCTTGGGAATTTTATCTTTGCTTTAATTTGAGTTACCATGTAAAGAAGACGAAGGAAAAAAAGGAGACAGCAAAGGACAGGAGTCAATTAATTTCTGTGCTCATTTCTCAGCAAAAGACTGAAAAGTGGAAGATTGACAGGTAAATGGCAAGAGTCAATTCCTTGTCCCTCTGAGCAGTTTATTCACAGAGTATCTAATGTTTTCCTTAGTTTGGAAGAAAAAAAAAATAACATTGAACAGTTCATAGTTCAGTTTAAAAAATAAAATATTCCAAGACCAATTAAGATCAGATTTCATGGATGGAAATATATTGCTTCTAATGTGTTAATATTTCAGAGATAAGCTACTGTATAGCTGAACACAGAGAACTCTTAACAACTGAATGTTGAAATATTTAAACAGATAAACTTGTTTATAGCCCTGTAAATAGTTATAGACAAAAACATCTTAAGAGCCTTTCCCCACTACATACTACTAGTGCCATCCACCCATCCTTGAGTCAGCAAAAAAATTATACTGGATGAGATTTGCTGACCCCACTGCCACTCCCTATTCTGCCTCTGTTGCCCACCACTGCCAGTTTCCTGACTTCTGTCCAAGTTATGGGTGCCAAAGACCTTTCCCCACTTGTATGGTCTAAGCATGGCTAGCAACATGTCCTTCATCTCATCCTCAGCCCATGAGGACCTGTATCAGTGTTAAAGTAGCAGTTTCACACTGTACCAGTATTAAAGCAGTATATTCTAACACTGTTTAAGGGCAACCTTAAGGTGTATAAAATATGTTAGCTTTTGTTCCCTATTTCCTTGGAGGAAATAAAATTTTCAGGAATGAAAGCACACACACACACACACACACGTGCCCTTTTCAAATTACCTTGCATAAGGATCAGATGAGAGTTTATTTCTCCTTTGCTTTCTCTTTTGTTTACAAAAACAAAAAAAATGAGTGATGGAAGCTGAGCAGCCCTTCTTACCTTACCTCAACACACTTCTTCATTTACTGTAGATGCTTCTCTTTCTAACATGATTCACTTGTAGAATCAAAGACAATCCTTGTGGGAGATAGTTTCAACAGGACTAATTTCCTGTTTTAAAAACTATACCTTCACATAAACAACAAACACGATTTCTTGTATATCTATTTTGAGCCTCTAATTCAATAGTTTTTTACTTGTATGGGGTTGTTTAAGAAAGGAATATTTTTTTCAATGGTAACTTTATCTGTCTGCCCTTTAAAATAGTATGCATCACCAGTTCATTCTCATGTGGAGGACAGACCCAAGTGTACAGATGAGAAAAACAGGATGTTACCTATGGTATCACAACTTTGAAATTTTCTCCCTAGGATATCCAGCAACCGGCATCTCTTTATAGCAGGAGTGGACAGACCATTGCGCCATATGCCACAGCACCCTTTGGTGACCCCCTCAAAGCACCCCTGGAAGGAGCAATTGAGAAAATATATGTATGTTAAGGGGAAATTTTGAGATTTAAGAGTCAAAATGAATGACTCATTTAAGCCACACTGCAGAGGCTTACAAACCCATTTCAGCCTTACACCAAAAACATTGCTGTTATTTTTCCCATGATAGGGTTAAGAGGCTTAAGCACTCCTTTTCCCTCTTAAATATCCCCACCCAACAAAAACAGGCCAAATAGTCCCACTTATTCAAATAATATGATGACTTCAATATCCATACTTCTCTAGCCTTTGCATACATTTTTTTTAAAAAAGGGGGAATGCAAAAAATGTTGCCCACACCTACTTTACAGATTGTTTAAAATATATGTATGAAGATGTCAAACTTTACTTTCCATTTTAACCTTTCAATGTACTTACTTACCTTTCATATATATTGCAAGGTTTTAGAAATCATAAATACCAGTTCATTTTCTAATGGGTAAATTCTGACTTCCTCTACTTCCTCTACTCATAACTGTATATTCTACTTTAACAGTAGAGCTGTTACATTTGTTTATTTAAGTTTAATTAACAGGGAAGTAGTCCAAAATAATTCCGAAATTCTTGTTGCAGAAATAAAGTTCTGTCTTCTTTTGTAGCCCAAACTATTAGCCTTCCCTCTTTCCCAAAGACAGCTGGTTCTTGCTTAAATAAGTGTTTGTAGCCTACTATCATCTGTAGAAGAATAATGTCTGAATCATATGTCTTCACCACAAAAGTTTTATCCAAGTCAGAGTTTGCAAGCATTTGAACCTAGGGCAGTATTTGTCTAATGGCTCTAAATCCCATCTGGCACTTTTCAGCCCAGAAAAATCTATCACGCAAATCCTTTTTTCATACATTACTGATAGAGGATATCACAACATTAAAGTCTTTGATAAAGCATCCCAGTATTTTGCCAGCTTAATAAAGGATTGAACTTCTTTCTAGTCTTTGTCTTCCTTCCAACCTAGTGTCATTTGTAGGGGGCCCAAACCATTCCCATTTGAACACTCTGGCAGACTGCCATTTTTTGGGGAATAGTATCATGTGTACTACTCTCATAAATTGCTAAATATAGCACTCTGTCTCAAATGTTCATGTATGATTCTAATAAAGCCACCTTTTTTAGGAATAATATTCTTAACAATATTCTTTGGGAATACAGCTGAGTGCTATTTCTGTATTTTGAATTCTAGTGAGGATTGAGAAAAGAGTTCAGACTAACAAAGGTTGGATCTGAATATATTTTGTACCCTTATGCACTAAGAACTGCACCAGTCTTTAACATGAGGATGAGGTGTATCTGGAACCCCTTCATTTTTCCTCATGAAAGATAGTTTCTTTAGTCCTTTCCCAGTCAACAAGCAAGCCCTCTGCCGTATGTAATATCGATACTACATGACAATTCAAGCAAGTCCATTTTTATAACAATAGTGCACATGCTGTCCACATATCGGGGTGGGGCAGAAAATAGCCTACATGTGGGGAAATGAGTAGTATTACCACTAAAAATAGTAGCAGTAGAAAAAATAATTAAATGATAAAGATATGAAAATATGAAAGCTGAGTGGTCTTTTGACTATCTATATTCCAAACAATGTTCTTTAGGAACCTATGATGCTTTAAAGACCACAGTAATAATTGGAAAAATAATTAGTTGGAAAAATAATTAGTTGGAAAAATTATCATATTTCAAAGCACAACATTTGGTGCTATTTTACATTACACTGAGTAGTTAAAAATGCTATTTTCTGTAACAGAAGCGCAGCTTGTGTCAAGGGAAACATAACAAATGAGAAACAAATGTACATTTATTTCACAACATACTGATTGTGTAAAAAGCCCTTAGAAGCCAGCACTGCCATGGGCTATGTGACTATCTTATTACTTTAAGCCTGATCATATAGCATAGACTGTTGTTGTAATTGTTGTTTTCATGTGTGTGGTTCTTAAAATATTATTTTTCATGGTACTATTTTTCTCCCAAAACATCTCTCTTATATAGCATTCTTTTTGCATCAAGCCATATTGGAATGGGCCTAAACAATCCTAAGATTTACTATTTTTGTGCCAATTATACCAGCTATCTAACTGACTTTCAGTTAATAGATATATCTATAGATATAATATAGGATTGCTAATATTTGCTAGATTGTACATTATATACACAAACGTACTCCAAAAGAGACAACCCAGTCCAGTAATATGTACTGCTAATTTCTTGAGACTCTAGAAAAGTACACTTAAGCTGCCATTTTTAAATTTTTATATTGGAGTCTAGACTTCTGTATGTTTATCAGAGCATTTTAAAAATGTACCATGGAGCTAGAGCAAATTACATTAGTCGAAACACATCTAACACATGTCCTAAAAACTTGAAGTTGCATGGGGCAGCTTTATATTTGTTGAATTTACACTTTACATTTTGGGCCTCATATAACACATGTAGGAAGTTTGTTGTTGTAGTGTATTTTAATTAATTAATATTTATTTTAATTAATATTTATTCTGTTTTTACTGTAAACCGCCCAGAGTCGCTCTGTAGTGAAATGGGCGGTGACAAATTTGAAATATAAAAAATAAAAAATAAATATGAACCACCCATTATAGCTTGAAGATGTGCAGTGAAGCCATTACAGTTTGTATATCAAGCCATGGTTTAAAAATGTCATTTAGCACTTATGAGTAAATGCAACTCTGTAGATGCCAGTTAACATAGCACAAGTATGACTGCCTGGTTAAATTTTCTTTAACCCTTAGCACCCAGATAGATCCTTTAAAAAACTGCACTACTGTTTAATCAGATGTATGAATTTAAAATCACCATCATGGTATGATGGCTGTGGTAGAGCTAACTATATAATTCTTCTCAGATCAAGCATCACATTTGGAATGTAAGTGACATGACAAGTGCCACACTTCAACAAATCAGTGATCCAGGATGAATAAGTGAACAAGGTGTGGTTAAAAATCTATATCTGACTTTAATTTATTTACTACAGTGAATATGATTACTATCCTTCTGTCACATTAAATACAAATTCAGAGGCAACTTTTGGAGAGCTCACACAGAGTACCCATATCGTCAGTAGATGACATGGGCTTACCCATGCATTGCCATTAACATTGGAGGCCCATATTTGTGTCCCACCATTGTCAGAATTACTATTAGATGGATTACAAAATAGGACTTGGACAGCTGTGCCATTCAGTTATATTGAAAAGTGATGCTAATTTGAGAGAATATTTACCTATATTTTAGGAATAAATGTGAGGAATAGTATTACTACTAGTGAAAATGTTTAGTATGGAAATACCTTGCATATAACTTGTAGAAGCTTCACAAGTTTATCTATATACTTTCCCAGAGAAAAAATAATAAGTGCCTGTTAGTCTTTCCATGCTCCTGAATTCAGTAAAATTTCTTTCCAAGGATGTACGTAGGACTGGTCAGTTGCTTCTCAGTCTCCTAACCAGAACATGGTATTTTCATATTCCTGCATCCTGTTAAATTATCAGAAATTATATCAATAAGCAATTGTATATTACAGGACAATAATATCCAGTTTTTTTCAGATACAACATCATGCATCATGGTATTATTTATACCTTTTTGTCATTCCTGCTGATTTTTTACCTTTTCCTTTCCTTTTCCCTTTCTTCTCTCTTATGTTATTTCTTCTTGCATTAATTTCTCTGTGTTCCTAGAGACATTCATTATACCTTTCCTAAAAATACTGAGTTGCAACACAAAAGTAAACTGATGCTATAGAACAGAAGGGCCTTTGAACACTTTATTTGGTAAAGAGCAGACATACCAGTTTGTCTTCTACTGCAGTAAATAAGTGTTCCCAGCTTTCTACATTTATTATGGCAGCTGTTTAGTAAGCAAGCATGCTCTTCCCTTAGCAGCCATTTTGTAAATTTTCATTAACATTCCAAATATGCCCATCAGCTCAAAAAGATTGTCTCTTCCAACTGCACGGTAGGAAAGACAACATGTGGATCTCCAGATGTTGCTGATTGCAATCCTTATTGTCTCTTACCATTAATCACACTGGCTAGAACTGATGGGAACTGGATTCAACAAAATTGGGAAGGCCATACTTTGTCCATACCGTTCCCCATTTCATTCATAAATGGAATGTATGCTGGAATATCATCAGCTTCAACATCCTTCCATCCACTGTAAGCTATAAACAATGAACTGTAGTGGAAGCAGAGAAATGTTGAAAATAGTGACATCACATCACCTGATTCTTTTATCAAACATTATCAGGAAAATATTAAAGTAGGATGATTTGAATCAGCAGTAGACATATATACAACCTAATCTTAAGTGTGGCCTAGATTCCCAACAAATTTCTCCTTGGACTCCATCCACTCACAACCTGGTACACTATCTAATCCAAATATTCCTATTCCCCTGGAAAAAGTATGGAGAGGTTTCCAATGTGTCTCAAGACCTCAGAGAAAATACATTCCCTATGGCTATGGGGAATTTTGTCCAAGACACATTAAGCAAATAAGTGTAATAAATAGTTTTATTTTGACTAGAAGCCAATTAGATGTTAATAATGCTCTTTAGATCCTAAAAGCATATTCTGTTACATCCCTGTAAAGTTTCCAAATGCAACTTACAGTTCTCAATAAGCTACAGGTGCCAAAATTAAGGGCCAAATTACCAATCTGGTTGAAATAAAGTTTTGGAAAAGTTAAATGCATCAGGGAAATTAGATGACAAATAATTTCATTAAAATGCTAAGGAAATACTGCTAAAATTAGAGAAGTAGACTATTTAATCAGTTTCAATCTATCATCAGAAAATTTTTCCTGACATCCAGTAATTAATAAAGGTGACTTTTTAAACAGTCAGCATTTTTGCCAATATTTATTAAAATAATTGGAACAGAAAAACTGCTCTGTTAAATAAAATTAACAAATATTGGGAGGATGTGTCCTTTTCAAAAGCATTATAATGGAATATTTGCAAAGATGTTCCTTTTAAACTAGATTATGCCACTAGCATATAAGTATGCACAAACAGAGGAATGGTGACCTGGCACAATTACAATATAAGGAGACTTCCTGTTATCTGACTTCCTGACCTCAAGGTTACAAGAAATGTATTAAAATGATCTTAATATGATTGGTCAGCTTCTTGCTCAGAAATGCTAAGTTTGGAGGCAATGTGTTGAATGCTTGCTGAGCCATGTGATCCAGTTAATGGCAGATGAAAGAGGAGGTCAGATTTACTAAGTGCTGAGGAGGTGTCATCAGAAGCCCTACAGATTACTTCAAGATGTGTTTCTACCAGCAGTGGGGCTACATTAGACCTTATAGAATACAGTAAGGCTGTTTCTGTTGTAGGCTGCTTTAACTACTAGTTTTAGAATCTTAGAACTGCTGGAGGAAAACCTCCAACTGGTATACAGAACTGAGTTCATTTACTGTCTGCATGTTACACTCTGTGTGTGAAAAGTAACTGTGTTTTGTGTGTTGCTACACATACATTTGTTGCCTCGAGAGACAGGGACAGAAGAGTGGCAAATAAAAGGAACAGGGATGGTTCCAAGAGATATAATCTGAACCATGTGCTCTCCCCCACTGCCCCCCTCCACCTGACTGGGATTTTACAGACAATACAGTCATAATGTGTTGAACCTTTTTTCTGCCCTTTGAACCTCGAAAATCATGGCACAAAATCTTGACAGCAAAACACTGAGGAAGAGAGAGGACATTTCTGTTTTTCAAACAATTAAAACAAGTTTTAAGACTTAGTTTAAGCATAATACCCCTCTTCAAAAAACATACAAACAAGTTTTCCAAACTCCCTGCAGGAACCATATTTACAGGAAACTCCAGGCCTACTACATCTCTGATATATCAGTTTTATTTATTTTTTAATAATAATTGTATATACTTTTTAAAAAGTCTCATTCCTTCCTCTGTTCCAGTGTGCATAAGTATGGCATTTTTCCAGCTTCCCAGGAGTCAAGTCAAACTCAAGAATAGGGCAATGTTAGATCATATACAGAGAACTGCAAGATCAACTCCTATGCATATTTCAGCTGGCCTGGTACTGACCTTATTTCCCACTCTAATCTTTTGTACCACATTGGTACAAAAGTCTTGGATAGGAAGGAAAAACTAACCTGGTACGTAGACTGAAAGGTTTGAACTAATCCAAACCTTTATAGATAGTAAACTCTTAGTTTAGAGGAATTTATGTAGTCTATTAAATTAAGGGTTTGTTGTATTTTCTAAGAAAAAATTGGTCCACTTGAATAAATTCAGAAAATATCAAGCCAGCAACAATTGACAATTATAGAGCATTTATAAATGAAAATATCTTGTGGAGAATAAGATATTCGGCATTCCATGTGACTTGCACTGCAGAACAAAGCAAACATCAGAAACCTTAGTTGGAGAGTGCTCACTAGAACCTTAGGAACTAATAACTGATTAAGAGACTTGAGTATCAAAACTCTGCTGTACTAATCATATGTATATTATAATTAACGTAAATTTATATAACAGGCTTACAATCCCACCCCCCTTTAAGTTTGCTTTTGCTGCTTCTACTATTGTAATGAACAATCTATACTTCAATGAAATTGTGTGCTGGACTCCGATTTAAATAAACTGTTGGGCAGTTTTGTGAGAGGAATTTGTTCTACAGATGCAAACAGAAATAGGCAACCTATAAGAGATCATTCAATTATAAGCAGAAAATTAAAAGTATGGGTAAATATATAAAAAGAATTAGTCCAGATTTTTTGCCCCTTCCTTCAATATTAATTATTTATTTTCATGGAGGTAAATGTACACAAAGTTTTGACCAGTGGAGAAGTAACTCTCATAGATTGCAAGACTTAGCTATTAACAAAGCAAAGATTAAACCTTTTGAAAGTCTTTCTTCAGAATGGTCAGAATCACCTCACTGGTTTCAGTATCTCTATATAAACAGTATAGTTCTAAAGGAATTATCAAAACAAAGTGGAAGAGACTTGACTGAATTTGAAAACTTACAACACAAAATTCAGAACATTTGTTGGGACCTGGAGTGAAATATGGTTCAGGAACTACACAAGTTAAGGACTGTATGATTAAATAGATGCAGAATTTAAATGGGACATTTGACATACAACAATGGGAATATCAATGATAAATATTAAATTCACTGTGAATATTACACTTAGAGAAAACTGGTACAAGATGTTTTATCAATGATATGTTATTCTAGAATTGATTGCTAATATAGAAAATCTATTTTCTAAAAATTGTTGGAAATTCAACGATCAGACAGAAACAGTCTTTCATAAATGATGGCAACATTGTAAAGCCCAACAGTTCTGGAAAATTATTTATTACAGAATGAAACAAATTCTAAAGGCTGAATTCCCTGTGACCAGGCATATTTTTGTTAAATGTGACCAAACTTTATATTCCCACAAAGTACACCAAGTTGCTTTTGTATACGGTAACACTATTGGGATATTTTTTGCTTTTTATTGGAAATCCCATGTAATTTCCTCCATAGAAGAATGGCAAATAAGATGTGGGAGTATACATTGATGTCAAAAATAATACCATATTTGAAAAACAAATCTGATACTGTAGAAAGTAAAGAGGATGACCTTGACAAAGAGAGGGAAGACCCATTAGCAAGGCAACAAGTAGGTAAACATTGTTTAAGCCCATATGAGGGGGGAAGGGTATGAAAATGTCTCAGACACCCCCCCCCAAATTCATAAGAAGATAAAAGAGAGAGGAGAAGCACATTCAGACTTGCAAGATTCTGTTACTTTTAGCAATCTTAATAAAAGTAGTTTTAGCACTTGTGGCATCTGTTTCTTGGTCTGGTCTATTTTGTAGGGCTGACACATACAGAATTCAGTTCAACTTGGAAACTATTCACGGTTTATAATTTTACATATGGGCTTTGTGCAACATCCAATGTTGGTTTTTCTTAAAATAAGGCTTTAACATCTAAGCCTTTGTTTGGTTTGCTAAATAAAAACAGAATTCTTAAATCGGGCAGAATTTTTGTAATTCTTTTGACTTATGATGCATATTATATTGGCTATTGTATTTAAATATTGGATATTGATTTTAACAATGTTCTGAAGTTCTTAACTGATATAAGATATTTTAATATATAACACAAATCTAATGTTACTTTGACAGTTTTATTCAATCTTACAATGCTTGCAAATCTTTTCTACTTATTTTTACTTTTGTTTTTCTTTTTGATTGTTTATAAATTAAAAAAAACATTCAGAAAAAAAATTAAGGATTTGGGATACCATTATAGACAGACATTTTGCCATTAAAAATAAAAACTGTAGGAGAGGTAGTAGAAAATAAAGTACGCTCAAATGGCTCCAGATATGGAAGCTGTACACAAGCTGGTAGCTATTTTAACACACTGACACCCTGGACAAGACAATAACCATCTACAGTAACTCTAAAGAAAGTAATGTTTCATGTGTACATGTATGTGTATATGCAAGTTTATACACATATATACATGCATATTCCTTCTGCAATTGACTTGAAAGTATTTTTCTTCAAATGGAGAAAGCTGGCAAGGTATCTGGAAGAAAAGACATAAAAAGATGATGCAGATTGATAACTCTGTTCATTTAAAATCTAGGAATATTCATGGCCTTTCTCTTCAATAGGACTTAGACCTTATAACATTCAGGAGATCCATGATTGCCAAAATAGAATCTGCTTGTCTACTATGAACATCTAGAAGGGACCTTTAAGGGAGCCCCTTCCTTGCAAGATACATGTGGTATGGACCCCATTATAGGTATTCTCAGTGGTGGCCCTCACTTTATGAAACATTCCCTAGAGTCAGCCTCAACTTCCTTTAAGCAAGTTAAAGCAGTACAGTACTGTACTATTTTGGCATACTTTTGGCTTTTAATTGAATCTGGGGGTACATCATAGAGTAGGGGGAGGATCTATTTAACCCTTTCCTTAATTTTTTTTTTTTTTTGGCAAGGGCAGGACAGAATAATTAGGAGCAGAAACTGCAGAAATTTGGAAAGCTCCAAACAATTAACTTATTCCAGCTAAGGTTAGATTTGAAATGAACATTTTATGCCTCTTCTCAATATTTTATGTCTCTTCTAATTCACTTCTTATAGCTCTGCCCTTTCTTTGGGAAGTGGAAAATTTTAAAGGGACAGCTCTCTAGTTAAGAACATAACATTCATTCTCTTAGTTAATTCTATCCAATGCCTGGGATCACTTTCAGGGGAGAGAGTTCATGCTCCATTGGTAAGTTGGAGTTCAGCATTCTCATGCTGAAAGGCTTTTATCCAATAATCTCTAGGGAAGGAATATGCAGGCTCTCTATGTTCATGGTTCTATAGCTCCAATCAAATGCACAGCCTACTTAAATGATCCTTAAGGAAAAATTAAACCTTCGTTATGAATAATTATGGATCTTCCACATGGTACAAAGTTTGGAATTAAGTCTCTGCTTCTTCTGCTAGTGAACCCATGTAATACATACTGCAGAATTTTCTTAACAGAAAAAGGGAAAGAGAACTCAGGATTAGAATTATATTCCAGATTTGCAAGGCAAATCTACAAAAGGGCAGGAAACCAAAACACAATCGCTAGATTACAGCAGAGACACAGACGCCATAAGTACCTGGATGTCCAGTTAGAAGAGGTGCTAGGAGTTTTTAAAGTACAAGATTCTTTCTGTGTATGCATGTCTCTGAGTTGCATATAGTCTAACAAAAATATGGCAGCTCTTATGTTGTTTCTAGTTCTATATAAATCATTGCTAACAACTGGAATGGGAATTAATATCCTTCTTTGACGACACTTTTATGGTAGTAAATGGCCAAGGTTTGTCTTTCTAATTATTAATTAGGGTTTTTTAAATAAAAAGTTAAATGTTTTTAGTTGTTAAGAGATCATTTATGTCTTACTGTGTCATTACTTCAATTAATTGTTACCACAGGGTGCTTGGAACAGATACACTTACCCATACACAAGGCCTTGAATAATTTTACAAGCCACTACGCTATCATAAGTTCAAAAGATAAGTGATACATATGCTGGAAATGCAATATGTGTATATCTGTGAGAGCACACAGGAACAAGATATACAATACTGAACATTAAAATAAGCCATACAGAATGAACTTCTCTGCTCATAGCCCCAGCCAACTTATTCGGCATCATGACCTAGCACTCTTCAATTCTGTATAAATTCCAAGACAAAGACTCTCCAAGAAACAATGTTATTTGCCAAGCAGTGCAAGTTACAAACATCCCTTTTAAAAAGGATTTGGAATCAGATGAGAAAAATTGGGACCCAATTTATTATGTAGAATTGAAAAGAAGTCTGTTGTTGGCTCACCCCAGTGGTAAAAAAGATAGTGAGCCATTGAGAGGTTCACTTGCCATTTTTGTATGCCTACTGTTCAGTTGAGCTGATCTATAATGATTTTGTCAGATCCTGGAAGTTGACTTGCAAAGAGAGAGAGATTTTCTGCAGTCCAGCAATCCCAGAAGCCTACAGTAATAAACAGCAAACTCCAAGGTTTTATTCTACCTTGATTGTTCAGAGAAAACTACAATATTTCAGTAATATCTATTGTTATTTGAACCATGGTCCAATGTTCAAATCTCTTGAGACCATTTTGAATTGTGATTTTGTCTTCTAAAGTATCCTGCAACCTGGTATCAGCTGCAAATTTAAAAAACAATCCCTTCAGTCCCACCTTTTCTAGGTTAGGAGTTCTCAAACATCATGGTACCACCATCCCTCAAAATGGTAAACCAAGCCTTATTTATTTTATTTATTTATATTTCAAATTTAGATACCACCCATTTCACAAAAAAGTGACTCTGGGCAGTTCACAATAAAACAGCAATAAATATTAAAATACAATAAAAACAATATAAAATAGAATAAAAATAGAATAAAAACCAAACACATATGCAAATAATATCTTCCAAGATGTTGATGATCAGTAAGATGTTAACATATGGGAGCATCTTCAAGGTGCTAGTGCTAGCCACCCCCAGGGTTGGTTGCCCCTTTTTTTGCCCCATGCCAGTTGGCAGAGCCAAGTCTTGACTGGTTTCCAGAAGGACAAGAGAGTTGGGGCCTGCCTCACCTCTGGGGGGAGAGTATTCCATAGGGCAGGGGCCATGGCAGAGAAGGCTCTCTTTCTGGACCCCGCCAGTTGACATTCTTTCATCGACGGGGTCTGCAGTATACCCTCCCTGCCTGACCGGGTGGGATGGGTGGATATAATGGGGGTGAGATGGTCCCTCAGGTAACCCGGTCCCATGCCATGTAGGGCTTTAAAGGTGATAACCAACACCTTGAATTGGACCCAGAAGCAAACTGGGACCCAATGCAGCTCACGCAGCAAATGTGTAACATGTGCCATCTTTGGGGCACCTAAAATTGCCCACCGGGCTGCGTTTTGAACCAGCTGAAGCTTCCAGATACTTTTCAAGGGTAGCCCCATGTAGAGTGCATTGCAATAGTCTATACATGAGTGACTGACTGGAGGGACTCCTGATCCAGAAAAGGGCGTAACTGGTGCACAACACAAGCCTTGTGATACTCATCCACCCCCATGAACAAAACAATATCATTTTAACTAGAACTAGGCAAGAAATGAACATACCACCCATTCACAGATGTCAGCACTGGATCCATATTCTTGGCCCTCCTCCACCCTCCACCCTCCACAGCAATCCAGCCCAAGGCAGAAATGCCACAGGGGCCCTATACTGGATCCTTGCAAGATCATACTCCAGGCCTTGTCTTTGCCCACCATGCCCACACAGCAATCCAGCTCTAGGCATGCACACCATGGTACCCTTAGGCTAGATCCCTGCAGGATCATGCTCCAGGCCATATGTGCATGCTATGGCACCCTGGGCTGGACTCTTGCAAGACCATGCTCTGGATCTTCCATTCCTGTCACACCTGGACAGTGATCTAGCCCTGGTTTGCACAACCTGAGCATCCAGGGCTGGATCCCTGCAATATCATATTGGACCACACTCCTACCCCCAGACAAGTGCTGTCTAAAGAGACTGGAAGTGAGTTATGGCAGTGATCCTTCTCCAAGGGTGCAAGCTCCTAAAATTTCCAAACCCTTCACACCCCAAATTTGTTCGTAGCACATTTGAGAATTCCTGCTCTAGGACATTTATAAATAAGCTGAATGACAGAGCTCTGGGGGACCCTGCTCAATACTTCAGGACAATACAGAACCATTTATAAAGACCCTTTGAGTGTGGTTGCACTAAATATACTAAATCACAATAACGTCTAACCCATATTTATTCATCTTGTCCCCGAAGTATGTTACAGTATTATAATATCTTGCCCAGTACAAATATTAAACTAGACAAACTGTAGGTTTTGGGGTCCTCACTCTTCTCCTTGTTCAATATTGGGACTATTTTCATCTCCTGTCTTTTCTTATCAGATATCTTGGTAATTATAAAAAATTAACATCAGTGGTTCTGAAATAATTTATGTCAGCTCCTTTAACTTCATATTCAGAGGCATGAACTTCTTCATAGGCACATAGCTTCTTTACATACAAAGCTATTCTAGCTCCCTTTTTATTTGTTCTTTCTTTTGAACACGTAATATCCTTTAAGTTCTATGCCAATCATGATTCTTATCCTACCAGTTTTCACTGATATTCTTATCAGCTCATATTTTCTCTCTGTGTTAAGATTTCTTGTCCCTCTATAATTTGGTATACAGTATATCTACTGGAAACTGAGAACATTAACACTCACCAATCTCCCTACCACCCATATGGGTAAGCAGGAATGGATAGCAACCAGTAATCTGATGGTGTCAGCCCTTCAAGGCTGTCCAGATCAGGAAACAGACTCCACAAGAAAACCAGAACTATACTTATAGGTTATAGTAGCAGAATCTTGAGAGTCTGATTGTGTTTTCCCTTCCCTTCCTCTTATACCCCAGGGAACCAGGGAGGAGCAAGTCTATGTCTCTTCCTAATACTCTGCCTTTTCCCTGTACTCAAGGCATGCTTCTGCATATTTTGTTTCTGTAACAATTTCTGAACAGTTTCTCTAAACCATCTGCATGGCTTCCTGCAGATAAACTTTGGTAATCTTTCCACCATATGCACTAGGAAGACAACAGATTTCTTAAGATAGTTTATCTGGCCTACACATAGTTCTTTTTATCCCTCATTATAGTGAGTCTCCCATCCGCACTATTCTTCTTTTCCTCCTCCATGGACAGCTTTCTTTTTGTTGAATCCTATAAAGTTGAAAATAATTTCCATTTTTTGGAGAGGTTGAAATGATTGAACTATTTTATTGGTCAGTTGGTCAGTTCCAGTGGAATGGATCTCCTCCTGATTCATTCCTTTTTTTCCCCCAAATACTAACATGCTATCTTCCTCTTGTTCCTGGACATCTTCCTGTGTCCTATCCTCCTCATTCTTCTGACCTTCAGGCAGAGTTCTCTGTGCAATGCCTGTGTCCTCTTCACCTTTCCTGAGAAGAATCCTTTCATCTTCTCTTCCAGCAAGGACAATGGCTTATACCTGCAACAGGTGTAATTAGCATTCTCTTCTGATAAGGAAACAAATATAGGGCACACCTGGTAAACAACCATATTATTCAGTTGGACCTGTTTCTCCCTCTGCTAAACTCTCTTGCAAAACTCCCTTTTTTTGTTTGCTTCCCTGTTCCCACCTGCTGATCCCCTTTTTAAAGTGCGTTAGCTGAGAAAGGCTTCTTAAGCAGAATGGCAATACTTCTTGGAGATGATCTTGAATGATCCACTAGTAGATGGAGCAACCAATGTGAATGTACCATGGGCCTATGCTGGACACATAAATGATGCTTCCTATAGAAACCACTGTCTATTTGGAGGGCTGAGGGGTGGTTGAATTAAAGCAAGAAGAGTAGAGAATCAAACAAGGACAAAATAAGCTCAGCTATTTTGATGTTACCCAAAGAAGACAAGAGGAAATGTTCCTAGATCCTGATTATAAAGACATCAGAAGGAACTGAGATACGTAACACTAACTTCTGAAGGGTCACTAAATGGGGCCCACCTTAGAACGTTCCAGTGATCTCTGTGCAAGTACAAAAATGCTTATGCATATGACGCTCAGGGACTATGATGAACTATGAGATTTCTATCCAGGTTTTTGCTTTAAAATTCTTGCAGAAAGTTTTATATATTATCGCATGTAAGAAAGATGCTGAGGGCAATAAAGATAGGAAAGGATAGGAAGGAGAAAATAAATAAATGTTCTCCTTTTAATGCAAACCTTCCCAGTTCACACTTCCCATAACTGCAAAATGAAGGTGCAACTATATTCAGGGTGGTGTGTGTGTGTGATGCATTTCTCAAATAATTTTTTAAAATCCATTTTTGGGAGAAATATGCAAAATATGATATTCATGAAATATATAGACAGACAGTCCCCTACTTACAAACAGGTTACATTCCAATAGGCTGTTCATAAGTCCATTTTGGTTATAAGTCCAACCAAGTAAAAAGTTAAAAAAAAAAGAGGAGGCAGGGCAGCAGTGTGGGCAGAGAAGCTCTATCTTCTGCTGCCAATGTGTTGCCAGGTGAGGCAGGAGAGGGGGTGGTAGTGGAGGAGAGGGGAGTGAAGGACGAGCTGGTGGGGTGCAGTGCACTTCATTGTCAGGTGAGACAGGAGACCTCCACCCCCCTCCCCTGTCCTCTGCCACCACCCCTCTCCTGCCTCACCCGGCAATGGAGCGCGCTGCATAAACTAACCTTTTCTGGGAACTCCAACTCCAATGCAAACCTCCAATGCAAACGGAATGCGGGAGAAGGCAGGAAGGAGTTAGTCTGCAGCATGCTGCAAACTAATCCTTTCCCGCCTTCCCCCAACTTCCGATTCCGATTTCTGGCCCGACTTCCGGTTCTGACTTCTGGGTCCATTTTGTTTGTATTGGTGAAAGTTCACAACATGAAAGTTTGCAAGTAGGGGACTGTCTGTAGTTAAGAAAAAGTCTTTCAAAAACAGGTATTTTAGACAAAAATGCAGATAAAAGTAGGGAAAATGTACACAAAAATGTGTACATTTTTTTAAAAATCAAACTGATAATGAAACAGGACAAAATAAACTGAAAAATGAGAAATTAAACTGACAGATCAGTCCTTCCCTAAGAAGGATTCCATACTATTAGTATACCTGTACTGCTAAGATGATCACTACCAAGTTGAATTTAATTTCTCTTATAACTGACCAGCCGCTGGTCAGATGACATAAAATAATAGTACGAACCTGGATATGTCTACCATAGTTGTTAAGCTAACATGTAATTTTCCCCTACTCTATTATTCCCCTTGAAGCATAAGGAATGCAGCAAGTTAAGCCAAATCCTACTGAATGAGGATAACCATTTGCGATTAAAGATGAATAAAATCCCCTGGATTTTTAGTCACAAATGTATTATCTGGGCATCTTTTAAAGCTACACAACCAACCACTCATATTTTCTGAGTGCCTTTCTAGCTTTGATTCTAGCTATTGAATATATCAGGTTCCATCCCAGAAATAAAAGGTTGAAAAGCCACAATGTCCATGAGAAAAAAACCTTCTGCAGTGATATAATATGATTAATGCCTCTGTCTACATCTGATGCTGACCCTTTGTCATCAGAACTTCAGGTACTTTAGGTATCCAACTGATTCTAATCTGTTTCTTGCTCAAATTTAGTCATCTGAAATCTGATCTGTACTCAGAAACAGTAAAATTATGTTACAGTATTTTTGTTCAAAAATATAGTTCTTGTATGTCCAACATAACATTATAAATTAATTTTGCTCTCATTTTATAATGGATGACTAATGAAGAAAACCATGTACAAAATTTAAAATGGATTCAGAAAAAGCTGGAATCATTCAAATTTCAAACAAGGAATACTGCAGCTTGCAACTTGCTGGAATCCAAAGTATCAGTAATAGATGCCCTGAATAACTACACTAAAAACAAAGTGATTATTTTTTCTAACCCTCAGTTGGGATGACAAATGCCATACCCATATGTATATACTTATTGACAATAGAGAACTTATGCAAAGATTGACAACTGCAGGAAGGATGACAGTTACTGGGCAGGTTTAGATATGCAGTTGTAAGAGAACGGAAACAAAGCAAGTTCTGATGGACGGTCATATAAATAGCTATATTCATTCATTTTAGTAGACGTCTAAGTATCTCACCCATACTCACTAGTCTTCGCAACTTACAGAAAAACGAAGCAGGAGGGGTCAAGAAGCCCTCTAAAATAGAACAAGAAACCAGTGGGAATTATTTTAAATTGGGGCTGGTGCTAACACTGAGATGCTTACTAAGCCCAGGAAAGAAACTTTTCCTAACAGATCTGGCTTCTGGGCTTGGGATTATTTGTTCGTTTTACAAATGCTAAAATGGCTTTAGGTTGCAATATGTCAATGGTGAGTGTTGAAGTGATATATCTAGATGTAGTACTCTTTGGGCTGGCTTCTGGTTTGATGCCGATATTAATCAAGCCCATCCAGATCTCTGCAGCATATAAACAGCATATAAACATAGTAATTTTAGAGCAAATTACTATCACTATAAAGGAAGCCATTGATCACCTGTACAACTGAATCATGCTATAAATTCACAGGGAACCCACACAGGAACAAGCTTAGTAAGAACAGCAGACAGCTGTTTCATTTCTGTTTCTCACAGAAAAAAAGTATTTCCATTTCCATATTTGGAAAACATCTAAGATCCAGGATCACACTTTCTGCAAATTCTATGATCATAGATACCGCTGCTGTCTATATTGGGAAAGATAGGTCAGAAGACATGAAACCTCAGGCATGCAGAATAATTTATAAAGCATAATCAAGGAGAGCTAAATGACAAATGTGACAAGAGATAAAGGCAGTTACAATCTGCCCAAAAGAATAGTAGTTAACATGGGATGTAGGATAATTAAATAATCAGGCCTGAGGTACCTTTTTCTTTTTTCACCTGAATACCAGGGATACCTGGGCACAGAAGGAAGATAAATGTTTTATCTGAACAAGTTCAGAATCACTGACCATAACTGCTTCTAAGAGAAGAAAGGTATCTTTTTTAGAAAATGATAAAGATATTGGAATTGAATATCTGAGCATGTGACAGAGATGAGAAAAATAACACAAATTTCCTGCTAGACAAAGGTGGCTCTGGTGATGGTGCAATACATTTTAGGGATCAAATTCAATTAACCATATATTATAAATGCAGCTTTGCTTGAGGAATAAAGCTGAAAGTAAGAAATACCTACAACAGGGGACAGGCAGCATTTCTCCAATCTTCCTATACCAACCTCATAACCAATATTCCTGCACAAACGTCCACTTTCATGAACTTCCTTATAATTCTCATGGACTATTCTCAGTGTAACAATATTGAAGAACAAGGATCTCCCACATTGTACCATTTTCCATATAACATGAGTTGCTTTTAATGTGATACCATCTTACTACATACATGAAACTTCCACGTATGAAAAAATGTGTATGTTGTAATGTATGAAATACTAGCATTTTTCCTGCTGACAGTATACAGATACAGTACATGGTACACTACATAGACAGCTAATCTGAGAATGAAAAATAATATATCCATTAACTGGGTTTTACATAATACTAAAATACAATAATGTATTTTATTTGCTTTGGGGTTAACATTGTATGGGAACTACACCATTATGGCCTAGGGCTATGAACAAGATATTATAACTAAATCAAGCCCCCCCCCCCCCCGGCTTCCATTATCTGTGACTAGATATTTTAAAATGTATTTTCTACACTGAGATTATTTGAAATAACCACCAGAAAAAGTTTCTGGAAAATTGAGAATAATTCTATTTATTCTCATTTTTTGTGTCATCATAAAAGGCAACTGGGAAGTTTGAACAGAAGATTGCTAAAGAATACACATTTAGCAAAAATTGGATTACTCTAAGGAAGAGTCTGTTAATGGAACAAGTTATGGAGTCACTGACTTTAAATGCATTTGAGAAAATGACAAAATGAACCTGGTGCGTTTTAAGCTTAAGGTTAAAGCTGAAGTCCATGACTATGAGATCACTTGATACAATAGGTACCTCTCCATTCTATTCTTCATGGTATCACTTCAGCCATAAAAGGTAGTCCTTGGCTTAAAAAGAAAAAGTTGGGGCTATAATGGAGAAAAACCAGAATTAAAAAAAAAATTATTTTATTAACCACCAAAGAATTACACAACTCTGAGCACAGCTGCAATAATACTTCACCATTGGTTTCCTCATAAACATCTAGAAAAAAATATGATGTGTTAAGATTTCAGAGCAAGCCACAGTGAAACAAGTTAATGGTAACAGTTTAAGCCATTGCTTAAATCTTGCATTTATGTACTTAATGGCCCTTACTCTTTTCTTTAGGATAGAGAGTTCCTTGGGAAAATTGGTAAAAGAAATGATATGTGAAAACTCTTGTCGGGAGCACTAAAGGTCATTCAGAAGGCTGAACACTTGAACAGATTGTCCATATTTCCTATATTGCAGGCCTATTCCAGACTTCAGAGCATGTTCTTTGTTGGTAAAAGTAATTTATGAAGCAGACCTGACTACCAGAATCTGTTTTGGCAGGGTACTGAATGTAGACTTTATGCACTGTGTGCTCCCCAGATAAGCAGCAGACAGAAATAAACAAGAGGTCAAAAAGAAGGAAAGAAAATGAAAACTGGAGAATTGCCTAAGACCAAGGGATAAACAGAACACACTTCTAATACGAATGACAGTATTTCTAGATATAAATCCAGCTTGGACAGCCTTGGATTCGGGTTTGAATTTACAGATTCTCTTTCAGTTCCACCACAGTTGCAATCACAGAAACTCCCAAGAAGCTTTATTTCTCAGGACTGCTACACTAACAGGAAAGAAGGAAAGTCTCTCAACATATGCAAAAGTCTGGCTGACAAGCCTGCCTTAAAGGGGGAAGAAATATCACATAAACATTTGAAAAGATCCATAGCCAAATTCACCTCACTCCCACATTAGGCAGTATGGGTGAACTAAATGCATTGGCCTCAAGCCAAGTCAGGGCCATACAGTTCCAATCTGGCCATGTCATACACTATTAAAACTATATCAGGAATAGGATCTGGAGAATGGAACATTCTAAAACTAGGACATGGCAAGCTTCTTCTGCTATAAACAGAAATAATCTTCCAGTACAGGGAAACTTCGTTTTTTAGTGAATTGACTGATAAACCCATTTTAATATTACCTTCATATTAAATATAGAACAGTTAACTCCTTTCTGAAAGAATTTAACCTCACTACTTCCTGGATCTTTAATTTCCAGGTATGTTTGGAAGCAAACTTTCCAGAGATCAGTATTACCACCATATACCAAACCTTACATTTTACTTGAAAGCATGATAAAAAATAGTGTCAGCTAACCTTACAAAATCACAGGATACATGCACTGACACTTAAGAGTTGTAGGGAAAAAATTAACAAGCATTTGTAACTTGAAAATGAAGCAGAAACATGAAGAGAAGTTTCCAAATAGGCATTGCTGATTATCCCAGGCAACTGTCTGAAAGAAGGAAGAACATTTTCTTCTACAAAATATAAGAAGGAAGTAAGAGCTTATTCTTCTACAAATGTAGAAGGTTCCATATAGTAGGAAATCCCTGAAGCTTTCAAAAAGTGTTTTCTCATACAGTGTACCTGGTGTGTGACAGCTGCTTCTTTGTAACTATAGGGAACTGTGGTTTTCCATTTGTGAAAATTCAAGTAAAATCTATCATTTGTTTGGAAAGCTACTATGTCCCGGGGTTCTCAAATATCTTTATAGGTTAAACACTTGGAAAGGATTCAAGGCTCCAATCAATGCTGGAATATGGGGAAGTGTTTAACAGTATATAAAATAAGCTATGCCTGTGCTTGATGATTATTTCAGGATTGACTAATGACTTGTCCTGCTGCCAGACACCTCCAAGATGGCTCAGGAGGCTTATTTCTAAAGTTTGTGTCCATGGCATTCCATCAAATGGAGACTTTTTTTCCCTGCAAAAGCCCTGGACTTGGGAATTCAGAGCCAGGAGAAGCATAAATGAACTGCTGGATACTAAGACCAAACACTCCTAGATGTGATCATGCAATTAAATCATCTAGCATTTCCATCCACAACAGCCAACAGTGGGAGAAACAAGTTTTTAAAAGGAAGTAAAATGTGGCCATGATGTCAGCTGCAGCCTTCCCTTAGTGATTCTTGGATACATGCCAGTTTGTAGTTAGCTTTTTCATTCCACAAGCCAATCTTTGCTAGGTAAAAATGTCAGAACTCTTAGACTAGTAAGTTTAATATTACCTGCCCAGAGTTGCTGGGAATCAGGTGGCATATATTTATTATATACACTTATTATATACACTTATTATATATACTTATATACTTATTATTATTATTACTATTATCCCTACACATCCAAAGCTTATATCTTTTCCTAAAAGAGCAGGCAAATTTGCATGCATTGGTAAAGAATGATGCTAACAGGTACAAGTATGTTTAAAAATACCAGATAATCTAGCATTAATTTATATTTATTTTAACTTTTATTTAGAACATATAAGTGTATCTGTAAACGATAGATGGAATGTTCAAGTGGCAATGGCGTGTATTTTAATCCGGCAAAGCTATTATGTAGGAGGAAGGCTTGAGCCTTTCAGGAAAATATAGATCACTCTCACCAGCTAATAATTTCTGAAAGGAATAGGACTGAAAAAAGTAGAGAGTTATAGCAATGGAAGGCAAAAATCAATGTGGGGGGAGAGGAGGGTGTTAAAAAAGGGGACCGTTTCTACTGTTCCTTGAGGGTCATGTACAAGTATACAAATTTAATACAAATTCTGAGAAATATTTGACGTAGGCTTCTCACAAAATATGTTAATTACAGAGGATTGAAATATTTATATTTCATATTCGACTCTCTCTTAGGAAAAAGAAGCTAAAGTTAATTCATGTGTTTTTTGCTTCACTACTACTCTAAGATTAGATATCCGGAGACCAATAATTTTTTAAATGTCAGTGTCAGGGAAGGAGACATATTGCTTGAGTCATAAAGATGGCAAGTAGCTACTCTCCACACATGTCCAATGCTAAACCGAAAAATAAAATAAAATGAAGTAATTAGTAAATCATACAATTGCAGGGAAATAACTAACTAAATAAATAAGCTGGGCATTTCACAGACACAGCAAAAGATGTCTATAGCTATTAAATGTATGGAGAATATATGAATAGTCTGTCGTCTGGTGCAGTCAGAAACTTTTCCAATAGTGAAAAACAAACAGTGGTACAGTATCAATATTATTGCCATCACAAGGTTCAAACCACAAGCACTCACAGTAGGCAAATGATGAAACATGTGTTGCAATGTCATGATACAAACACCATCCTTTCGTACCTATGTACATATGGCATGGAGCTTGCATTCTGACATGTTGTATGTTTTGTCATTCTAGTAAAGCCTTCAGATGCCCAAGTTCAAAACTCAAAATCCCTTTTGTCACAGATGTGTGTATTTGCAGGATGACATGCTAGTCCAGTGCAGATTGGTAGAGGTTTTTTGATGTTTGAGCCTACAGCTGAGAGATAGTGATTGACCCAAAATCACCCAGCGAGCTTCTGTGCCTAAGCGAGCACTAGAACTCACTGTCTTCTTTTTAATTGCTCATCCCAACTAACTGGCTGGCTAGATAGCTAGATATGACATAAGGAAGAAAGAAAAAAGGTGATTACCTGCCATTCTATATAGGTACATTCTAGAGAAAATATATGGTAAAATTATTGAATCCTGTCCTATACAGTACTAAAGGCTATTCCACTGAAAATTCTACAATTTCTCCCTGGTTAACATGTATACCTACTTGATGAATGTCAAGTTACAGACTTGTTTGTGAAAATGTTTCCCTGGAATATATCCCAGATAGGTGATTAGATAATTCAATCTGGCTGCAATATTCCTACTTTAAAACCCCAGTCCAGTTCTGACTCTTCCTATTGTTTTTCTTCTGTCTGTCCTTCCTTCCCTCCCTCCCTCTCCATGTCAGTATCACAGAGTGGGATTTAGAGTTAGAAACTTCTTATCCTTGGGATCAGATCTTCTTTTCTTTATGGATTATGAAAGACAGAATCAACATACACTCTATGAAAGACTAAGCTATACAGTGGGGCAAAAAAGTATTTAGTCAGCCACCAATTGTGCAAGTTCTCCCACTTAAAAAGATGAGAGAGGCCTGTAATTTTCATCATAGGTATACCTCAACTATGAGAGACAAAATGAGGAAAAAAATCCAGAAAATCACATTGTCTGATTTGTAAAGAATTTATTTGCAAATCATGGTGGAAAATAAGTATTTGGTCACCTACAAACAAGCAAGATGTCTGGCTCTCACAGACCTGTAACTACTTCTTTAAGAGGCTCCTCTGTCCTCCACTTGTTACCTGTAGTAATGGCACCTGTTTGACCTTGTTATCAGTATAAAAGACACCTGTCCACAATCTCAAACAGTCACACTCCAAACTCCACTATGGCCAGGACCAAAGAGCTGTCGAAGGACACCAGAAACAAAATTGTAGACCTGCACTTGGCTGGGAAAACTGAATCTGCAATAGGCAAGCAGCTTGGTGTGAAGAAATCAATTGTGGGAGCAATAATTAGAAAATGGAAGACATGCAAGACCACTGATAATCTCCCTCGATCTGGGGCTCCACGCAAGATCTCACCCTGTGGGGTCAAAATGATCACATGAATGGTGAGCAAAAATCCCAGAACCACACGGGGGGACCTAGTGAATGACCTCCAGAGAGCTGGGAACAAAGTAACAAAGGCTACCATCAGTAACACACTATGCCGCCAGGGACTCAAATCCTGCAGTGCCAGATGTGTCCCCCTGCTTAAGCCAGTACATGTCCGGGCTCGTCTGAAGTTTGCTAGAGAGCATTTGGATGATCCAGAAGAGGATTGGGAGAATGTCATATGGTCAGATGAAACCAAAGTAGAACGTTTTGGTCTAAACTCAACTCGTTGTGTTTGGAGGAGAGAGAATGCTGAGTTGCATCCAAAGAACACCATACCTACTGTGAAGCATGGGGGTAGAAACATCATGCTTTGGGGCTGTTTTTCTTCAAAGGGACCAGGACCACTGATCCGTGTAAAGGAAAGAATGAATGAGGCCATGTATCGTGAGATTTTGAGTGAACACCTCCTTCCATCAGCAAGGGCATTGAAGATGAAACGTGGCTGGGTCTTTCAGCATGGTAATGATCCCAAACACACCGCCCAGGCAACGAAGGAGTGACTTCGTAAGAAGCATTTCAAGGTCCTGGAGTGGCCTAGCCAGTCTCCAGATCTCAACCCCATGGAAAACCTTTGGAGGGAGTTGAAAGTCCGTGTTGCCCAGCGACAGCCCCAAAACATCACTGCTCTAGAGGAGATCTGCATGGAGGAATGGGCCAAAATACCAGCAACAGTGTGTGAAAACCTTGTGAAGACTTACAGAAAACGTTTGATCTCTGTCATTGCCAACAAAGGATATATAACAAAGTATTGAGATGAACTTTTGATATTGACCAAATACTTATTTTCCACCATGATTTGCAAATAAATTCTTTAAAAATCAGACAATGTGATTTTCTGGATTTTTTTCCCCATTTTTCTCTCATAGTTGAGGTATACGTATGATGAAAATTACAAGCCTCTCTCATCTTTTTAAGTGGGAGAACTTGCACAATTGGTGGCTGACTAAATACTTTTTTGCCCCACTGTATTCTGAGAAGAAACTGGACCAGAGCCGAGTCTAAACAAAGATTTAATATAATTTGATTATTTCTTAATCAGCTAAAAAAAAACCTTCTAGAAAGATGGGTTCTTGTTCCAAATCACATTTGAACTGTGTTTTAGAATAGGTATATTGATCCTAGGTTTACTATTTTAGGACAAAGGATATTGACGCTTGTTTTTAATAACAGACAACACATAGGAAAGAGACTGAACATCCATATTACTATCCTTATATATATAATGAAAATAATTCATCCAGTGATTTATAAATTCTGGTCTTGTACCATCCATCCAATATATAAGGGAGAATGTAGAGGAACAGAGTACAAGATAGGATATTGCTCACAATGCCGTTGACTTGTTTTCATGATATTAGCATTTAAATCAAAGAGAAGTGAATCATTATAGGAATTTATTTCAGGATTTGACAACATGGTGCCCCATATCTCCAAAAACATAAAAATAACATTTGATTTTTAAAAAAATAAAAAATGACCAAAATCTCATGATACCTATATCTCATAAGATCTCTGTCCTCACTTGAGATTACAGGAGTTTTGATCATTTGTAATCTTTTAAAAATGTTTTCAATTAAAAAAAAAAATTGGTACCCATAATTTTGTTGAAACCATACAATGATGCCCACAACCTAAAAAAGAAACAGAACCCAGAAATATAGAGCAGGATCAGTAACATGTCACCAAGCTCACTAAGATAACACTCCCCTGCTCTAAAACAATATATTGCAACACTGCAACACTCAAAATTCTGATGCTGATTCCACATTCTTGAATACTGCCAGAGAGCACAGAATGGGAGATTTTTTAAAATGTTTTATCTATATTCATTAATTTCTCATTAGGCTTTCTCATCAGTGATGCTTTAGACATATCCCATCAACTATTTCTTCACCAAATTTATGGGTCCAAGACTGTTTGGAGAAAGGAAAGGCAGCCTAGACCACCCAATATCTTGGGCTAGTCAGCTTGTACAATTTCCTTGTTAGGAAAAGTTCTGCATTCAGAATTATCCTTTCTACCTCCACATGAAAACTTTTTATTCTGCTTCCCTCTCCTTCTGCTTGCCAGTTGCTTCTTCCAAATTATCCAGTTGGGCTGGCTCAGATGTATCAACTCTCTCTTTTTTTAACACATGCACAAACAGTGACATTGTCATACAAGACAAGTGAAGATTGAATCTGAGGGCTAAAAACCAGATGTTTCCAAATCTTCCTCTGTAAGCCATATTTTATCTATAGCTTTTCTCTAATTTATAGCCAATGAAAAGATGTTACTACATTAGCTCATGGAGGGGGTGGATGATAAAACAAGGGAGGAAGAGCCAGACAAGACCCAAAGAAGCTATCCAGAGCACTGCAATTGGAGAAGCGTGACGAATGGGCAGTGTGGCTGCTGCAGGCTTCAGCAAAAAGGCAGATTGCCTGGCTAGGATGATTGGTCACAGCTGGAGGCAGCATTGCATACACCATCTGGAGTCCCTTAAAGAAGCTTCCCCAGGTGATCCAGTTTAGGGAGTGTCCAACAGAATGAAGAAAAGGAGCGGCTGAGGCAAATCCAACTCCAATGCCCTCTAATTAGTTATTGGAATATGCTGCTCTCACTTCCTTGCCAGTAAGTTCACATTTTACTCCTAAAATGTTTTTCCCATTTTTGTCTGAAAAATTCTGAACATGCAGTTCGTGACATGAAGACTCACCAAATGCTGGGAGGAGTAAAACTGACCTATTTCTCAAATCCATTTCATCTCAATTTGATTTAAATACTGTTCTAGCCAACATGAAGTACCTGTTAAAGCCTGTGTAGTTCATTAGTACTGTAGAAGTACATTCCATGCAGTTCTAGAATATGTGACAGTAGTGACTGTGACATTTAGAATCCATGTCCAAAATGTATATGAAATACCATAAACATACACATATACATTGATTTGAACATCAATCCATCAGATGCCCAAAACTAGTATGCAAAGTATGTTATTCTGTCCCAATTCATGTACCACACTTAAAGTCCAGAAGGGTAGCTCTGTTACTGTTTTGTAGCAAAAACAACCAAGAGTATTTATAGTATAACTATGAGCTTACTGCACCCTTCTCTACCTTAGCAACCTCTAGAGGTGCTGGGAACTTCTGGGAATTGCAGTCTCAACATGTTTGGAGATTCAACAAGGCTGGCATCAGCCCATAATTATGCCATCATTTGTTAGTCTGCCACAAGATTGTTATTTACAGTTAAACCTGCCTTACATAATAGTCTTACGACAAAGGCTTGGTGGTGTCCACCCCTCAAAAACTTCAAAATAATACAGCATGCGGATAATTACACCTTCAGCATTACAACAGAATACCAAGACTAAAAGTGTGTCCTAGCTATGAGCTGAATTCCTAAGACATGTCCAATCTGCACTTAAGCATCACTGTCCATTTCTTTGAAATCTTAGGACAGAGAGGATCACAATTGCTTAGAAATTCTATATACCATCTTGACTGACTTATGGATAAAAAGAGGAATATAAATAAAATGGGCACTGCCCCTTAACAGCCACTAAATTAGGATCTTGTTTTGAACTGATTAAGATAGGAGAGCAGGAGGAACTGCAGGCAAGGAATCAACAGACGAGGAAGTGGTTTGGAGTTACAGTAAGCACTAGAATCTGACTGTATTCCTAACAGCAGGCAGTGACCCTACTGATCAGAGCAACCCTTGTGACCACTTAAATAATAATCCAGATGTACACTCACCCACTGTTCTGTCTTCCTTTGCTGCTGCTTCTAAGCTGCAGAGGAATCTTATTCCAGCAATAAAGAATTGATCTGTCATCAGGAGCGTGTCCCTCAAGGTACAGATGAAAGAATGAGCAATGACCCTATCAGCAACTTGACCACAACATTCCTTCTTACTCTCTTCCCAGGATCTCTAGCATTGCAAATATGTATAGCTTTCACACAGCAGCTCACTATCCCCTTCTTTTAACAAAATCCTATCTTAAAATAATTCAAGATTGCCTGCTGGGTGATATCCTCAATGTTAACTTCCTCTAGCACAGTGCTCTCCAGATGTGCTAGAATTCTCATCATCCCCAGCCAGCATGCCCCTCTAATACATCTGGATGGCACTAAATTGAGGAGTTGCACTATGTGTTAAATTTCAACATCAAAAACTGTAAGGATAAAATTCTAGGCATATCAAAGCTATATTACTCACTAATCTCCGGATTCAGATTCCCAACTGTGTCATAGAAAATAGGGTTACATTCATTATATTTATTTATATAACTAAACAGAAATGCCACTTTTCTAGTATGATGCACTCAAAGCAGCTCACATGTCCTTTGTGATTCTCAGACCAGTGTACTCTATAAAACAGCCAGGTAAGTTGTGGTTAAATTACCATCTTCTCCCAACTTAAAATGAAGAATAACTTAATAAGAAAATGAAACACATTTTAAAAATATATTCTGAATGTTGAGGATACAAAGGTTAATAAAAAAATAGCCACATCTGTGGTACAATCTAAATCCTCTCTTATCTTCTGAGAATTCTCCATCACATGAGGAAAATGTCTATCAACATGCTAAGTATCACTTTTCATAGACAAGGAAGGAATGGACCATGTGCCTGCAGCTTTGAATCACATCTTTCAGTACAAGTACCAGCATAAAATGTGAATCTGGTATCTTTCATACAAATATTTCAGTATATATACCAAACAACCTTGTCTAAAGTCTATGGTGTTCTTTAAATCAGTTTTACCAGATGCATTTTTTTCTAGGATTGATGCCTTAGTCTACCCAATTGTGAAACCTGTTCTGCACTTCATTTAATAAGTGAATAAAGAGAAAATGCCAAGGGATAAAACCAACTATAATGATAGACTATTTACACAGTACTTAAAAAATTCAAAATGTATAGGTGCTCAATGTAATTAATATAAGTGATTCTTATATCAGACATGGAAAATTTGACCAGTTTTGCTAAAGATGGTGGAATGTTATAGGTAGGACCTAGAAAGAGTGATTTATGTAACATAACATGATTTATCTGTTTACAGAATTAACCCATTTTCTGCCCTGAAGTCATACACCAAATGGCCTGGGCTTACATAATAGGCTACGTCTTTGGGAGAAAAATTATCTAATAAAACCCTGTAGAAATGCACCATTAGGTTTGTAACCGACCTGGCTAAGAATATTGCATAAACATAGCCAAGGAGTTTATGTTGACCAGTCTTGTCTCACTGTTTGGGGCTATTCCATTCCAAAAGTGGCAGGCTTTTAATGCTCTGTATCATTTAAAACTGCTGCTATAATATTTGTTTTACCCAGAATTCATAACAGATAAAATCTCTTTAGAATATAATCATCCTCCCTCTAGTCCTATAATTCTGTTTCTGTCAGGCCTAGCTTAAAGAACTCCTGAAGACCATGCAGGTTCAATCAGCAAGGTTTATTAGCCAGCGCCTGTTTACAGAAATCTTCTCAGACTGACCACTAGTTCCCAGGCACAGCTATTCACTATCTTCTGGAATGTTTAGGGATGCGCCAGCTTTCTCCGCTTATCTCCAGAGTGTTGTTCTGGAGACGAGAGCACCGTCTTCACCCCCCTTCCTCCATTCCAGTCCATCACAGTTTCTATCCTGTCAGTCTGAAATGGTCAGATAAAATGACTTTTTATTCATCAAAATGTCAAACAAATGGACTATTCCAATATCCTTTTTTTCTTTGGAATAATGATAAAAAAAAAAACCCAGGATGGACAATTTTTTATTTTAACTCTAAACATGCACTAAAATGTTTATAGCACTTCACCCTGGCATTGTCAACTAGAATCATTTTTTCCACTACAGAGTCTCTCTTAAAAGTGCTTAAGGTCGCTAAGCCCAGAACATAGGAGGAAAAATGCTTTCAAGAATGCTAGAGGAGAGGAAATTCTACCAGGTGTAGTATGACTTCCCTGCCTTCATCCCAAGTTAAAAGTATCCTGAGGAAAAACCATGAAAATCCTCTGAGACAACTCAAAATGAATCAGGATAAATTTAATTTAGAAATCCTAATCAAGTATTCCATTACATGCTTCCCATCCTTCCTAGATATCTCTCTTATTTCTTATTTACCATAGCAAAAGAATCCCCTACAGTGGAAACCATCGATTTCTAGTAGCCAATAGCATGTAGGAGAAAATGCACATGTTCACAGCAAGGCAAGACCTTCTTTGTTCCTAGTACCCATGGATGCCCATTAGTGTTATCCAACCTTATGAATGTATGATGAAGCTGCTTTGTTTCACCACTTGTCTTTCAAGTACGGTGTTGCCTGTTTTGACTAGTATCAGTTCCCCCCCCTCAAAAAAAAAAACCTTTAGGAAAATATGTTTTCCAATGTTGACATTATTGAAGTGGAGGTTTAGAGGACTTCATATATGCATTTGTTCTTCCCCATCAAACTTTGTTTAGATACTAACAAAGCTGTAGGTCTAATTTGCACATACAACCAATTCTATACATTAATACATGCACTTTCCCAGAGTAATCACCACAGAGAACTTTGTCCTACCTAGTATCAATTCAAACATAATATTTGCACTGTTTATTTGGAAATTTTAAATTTTTAAAAAATTTGTCTATCAAATTTGTCACCGCCCATCTTGTTAGAAAATTCCTTGGAGACTTTTAATACTGAATGATACAGTGATGTATATGGAAGTGTGAATCTATGCTAACATAATAGCTATGTTAACAGAATAATAGATGCATCATTACTGAAGACTATTTAAAAGAATCAAAATATTGGGAGAAAACTATAGAATTACACATTATTAACTAGCAGCTTCTTCAGTATCAAAGAGATAATTTTTGTATTGTATATTAAATTAGTCTGATATTTTGAGAAGACTGACACTTGATTTGGGGCTAGTCCTGACACACAGGAAAATAAGAATAAAAATCACTATGTTTCCTTGCATTTCAGAACACTTTTAAATAAGATAATTTAATGTGCTTGTAGAGCAATGACATATGTACCTTACTGAAGACCAGTACTACGATTTGACAGAAAGCTTAACTATACAATTTGTCTCACTTCATAACAATGTCTCCGTTGATTTAAATTAAGTCAAACAGCTTACTAAAGGAGGTTAGAATGTATTAGAACCTCTTTAGACACACTGTGCTGTTCCTGGGTCAGCTCCAGACATTGCCATGACATCAGCTAATTGCAAAAGCTGAGCTGATATTTTTCTGACACTGAATCGGTTTACCACAGCAGAGCTTCATTTTTTTCCCTGATACTAGATTTGGTGACCAGTCTATTTTGCTTCAGCTGCTGAGTGCAAACAAGACCTTGGTCAGCATCTACTACGGCCAACTGTGCCTAGGGAAGGAATACAGCCAATCTTATCAACTAATCTGTTCTTGCCCTTCTAGTCACTTTCTTCTCACTTTCACAATACTGGTTTTTAAAGCCTCTCTGCCTGTTTGCATATGCTTATACATCCTTGACTTACAACCAGAATTGGGACTAGAACTTCCATCGCTAAGTGATGTCATTAAAGTGAGCTGCACCCAATTTTATAACTTTTTTTGCCACAGTCATTAAGCAAATCACTGCAGTCATTAAGTGAATCCAGCTTCCCCCATTGACTTTGCTTGTCGGAAGCCCCCTGGGAAGGTCGCAAATAGCAATCACATGACCCCAGGCTGTTGCAACTGTTGTAAATACATGCCACTTGTCAAGTGCCTGGATTTTGATCACGTGACCATGGGGATGCTGCAGCGATCATAAGTGCAAGGACCAGTCATAAGTCACTTTTTCAGTCCTGTTGTAACTTCAAATGGTCGTTAAATGAATGGTCATAAGTTGAGGACTAGCTGTATAAGCAGCATGCAGCAAACCCAATGTCCCCCTCCCCGCAAACTCTAGATGGCAATCTACAACTAAGGTTAGCATTATTATGAAAAGTGCCTGCCTGCTTGAAAAAATATCACCACACTATCCTCCAGTTGGCTGCTCAGAGCTAGCAAAAGGAGTAATGCCTTCACAGGAAGATGGCCTCCTCCTCAACAACTTGGTCATGTGCAAATGGCCAGGCAAATGCACACATGTAATGGAGCTAGCAAGTCATTTTCTTTTTCTTTTAAATAGAGTATGATTGAGGGGATTTTTGTTACTCCAAGAATTGTGGCAGCTCAGCAAATGAAACACTGTTTACATCCCTTTCCTAAAAAACTTTCAGGTGAAAAACTGAAAGTGGTGGGTTTTTGTCTTCTTCATAGGGAGGAATAACAAATTTAGACAAAATCATGAAAAATAAAATATATTTCAATTATAACTAATACCATTATGAGTTAAAATAACAGTCTTTCCAGTAGTAATGTATACCTATGACAGTTGCACACTGAGAGAACAACAACAACAAAAAAGAGTTCAAATTACAGATTTAGAGACACTAAAGAATACCACAGACTGCAAGAACTAATCAATCAGTCCTGGTCCAAATAAAGGCTGACTGCTCTTTTGAGGCACTGAATAACAATTCATATGCTTTGGGCATGTATTCTGAGCAGATGATGGACTAGAAAAAATTATTATGCTTGGCAAGGTTGAGGGAACAAGAAGGAGAACACAACCAATAAGGTAGATGGATGGGGAAAAGAGATTACTGGAATGTTCTTGGGAAAGCTAAAGTTATTACTAGAGACAAATCAAGATGAAGCATTCATGCAGTTGCCAAGAGGCAAACCTAAATCAATGGCAATTACTAACTAATTATTCATGAAGTCGAGGGATAACTGACTGACTCATGATGTTCCTTGCCTATTTTTAGCATTTTGCAAATATTAATCTGCTTTGTGACAGATTAGAGGGAGAAACAAATGGAAACTGTTACAGGAAAGTGCCTCTAATTAAAAGCTGGCTTCTTTTGAATAGAAGGTTTGGCAAGCAGGATTTAAGGCCTTTTCCCATTACTGAGTTAAGGTACAATCCACTTTCAGTCAGCAGAAAACAATGTCAACTTTACTGTCGATCCCAGTCTTTTCTCTACTGCATCTGCCTGAGTTATTGCCAAATAACTCCTGGTCTGTAAGTGTGCCACTCAATATAGAAAAAATTATTGGTTTTCTCCTCTGCTTTGCTGCTGTCTCCTTTCAGTAATCTATTAGCCAGCAGGAGAAAATATCCACCAGTGAGAGCACTGCAGCAGGAATTGGGGAGGGGCAGAGATTTTGACTTAGGAATCTGCCTTCTCTAGGCTGGTTTTCCAGTCCCCCCACATTCTGCATTTGGCTATCTCTCAAATTAAAATAATGTGAAATAAAGAAACATAATGGAAGTATGATAATAGGCCAGGGGAATCCCTATCTTATGCTGTTCAGCTACAATAAATAATAATTGAATATAAATAGGGTATTACTCTACCCTCTTCCCATTCATCCTCTACCCATATGGAACAGTAACACTTGGAACTGAGTCAAGTTGGGATATGGGGGACAGTTCTCTGTATAAAACATTTTTCCCCTTTAGAAGAAAGGACACGCTCTCATAAGGCTATGATAGATTTGGGATGGGGGAGGGAGGGATAAGAATTATTCAAGAGGTATAGGAGTTAGCAAAGAGGGACTTTGCACAGGCATTGGTATGAGAGATCAACTATGTATCTGGCCAGGTTCCTCAGCTATCCACTTGCCAACCACTTTGGTTGCAGGATAGATGATAATGGTTACAGCAGCACATCTGGCTGCTATTAATGGGCCTACAGTCAGTTCATCTCCATTATAGCAGTAAATTCTTCTGCAGGGAAGTCCCAACAGAAGCACCGCAGGATCCACTAGGCTCATGTATTCAAGAAAAAAAAAGAGATGCTCATTTCATCCTTTTCAAGGAAGCAATTAGTTTAAACAGCATGAGGTTTCCAATCTGGACACCAAGCCCGATGTCTGCACACGTGCAGCCAAGAGCCATGTATTGCATGGACAGATTCACCGGCATTCATAGACTGCAGAAGAATTTATCCATAATGATATGATAAATGCTACACGTGTTGACTAATTAAATATCAACCACATTAGCCATTTATTTTGCTTTGCGTCAACTAAAATTCAATAAATATGAGTATTACACTATTCAGGAATTGGTTCTTCTTTACATAGTGAAGAATATTAATATAGCTCACACTGTAAATAGCTAAAACTACAACTAACTTCTAAAGGCCATCTTTAATATTTTCTTATTCAGCCCATACTACACTAACAAAAAGCAATACAATACTTAAAAATAAGCAATTGCTTCTTAGCCTGTAAGTTAACAAACAATTCTCTGCAATAAAAAGCAATTGATTACTGATGAAAGCTTACAGTCCTAATAATAAAACTAGTAATTAAGGGGTTTTTAAAAAATATTCAAACAGAATCAGCTTTATATATTTATTTATTAATCAAATTTATACACTGCCCATCTCACTGTATAAGTGATTCTAGGCGGCTTACAAGTAAAACGATAAAAATCTTTATAAAAATATACAAAGTTAAAAGATGGATAAAGCGTCCTCAAGCCACCAACCACCCTGAGTGTTGCGAACCCCACTGGATCCCTATGCTAGTTGACAGAGCCAGGTCTTAATGCTCTTCCGGAAGTCCAGAAGAGTGGGGGCCAATCTCACCTCGGGGGCAAGATGTTCTACAGGGGGGGCAATGGGAGAAAAGGCTCTCCTCCTAGACCTGCCAGTCAAAATTGTTTACTCAACGGGGTCTGTAACATGCCCTTCCTGCCAGACCCAGTAGGCCGGGCCAATGTAACCAGGATGAGATGGTTCCTCAGGTAAAGCCTGTGGCATGAAGGGCTTTAAAGGTCATAACCAACAACATAAGTTGGACCTGGAAGCAAACCAGCATCCAATGCAGCTCACGCACCAGAGGTGTTACATGTGCAGCCCTAGAGGTGCCCATAAACGCCTGCACCACCATATTCTGTACCAGCTGCAGCTTCCGGATGCTTTTCAAGGGTAGCCTCATGTAGAGTGTGTTGCAATAGCAGTCCAACCCATCCAGGACCAAAGATGGTATGGCCCCAGACATGGAAGAGCCCCAAACTCACAGCCACTCCATCTTACCAGGGTTCAGTTGAAGCCTGTTGTTCCCCATCCAGACCCCCAGAGCCTGCAAGCACCACGTAAGTACAACCACAACATCACTTACTTCACCCCGGATGGAGATATATAGGAGCTTTCCTGTAAATTAAATCCATTATTCTGTATCTTGAATTCTGGAACAAGAAAGAACAGTTCCTGACCACTTTCTTTGTGACATCCTTTTTAATAATTGAAGGTATCAGTTATCAATCTCATAATACTCTCCTGCAGTGGTAAAGACTTGCTATCTTTTGTTCCACAGGTCATGAATATCCACCATGACTATTAGTAATTAATAACATTCTTTGTGAAATTGCTTTATTATTTTTTTCTTTTTCCAAAAATCTATTGCATGCAGACCATTTTCCAGTAAAGATAATGATGCTGTCAAGTAAAGCTGGATCCTGGGTGACTTCATAGACATATCCAAGGAGTCCCAGAGTTTTATTTAAAGTACATTAAATAAACAATATGGAAGTGGTTCACCACTGCTTTCTTTCAGGATTTTTTTTTCAAACTTCTGCTCTAGCCTACCATCCTGCACTCTGTGCCCAGACAAGATTGGCCAGAATTTTATTTAAAGTACATTGGTTTCATGTTTAAGTTCCTTAAGAACTCTTGGATGGATTGATTCATTGATTACGCATCATTAAGTCACTGTTAACCCTTAGCAACAGCATACACAGATTTTCTCCATGACAATCTCTCTCTAACCTGGTTTTTCATCACCCCTGTAACTGAATCTATCCACTTTGCCGCTGGTCATCTTCTTCTTCTTCTTCCTTCCACCCTTCCCAGCATTAGAGCCTTCTCCACAGAGTTAGGTCTTTGCATAATGTGTCTGAAATAGGATAAGTTGAGCCTCGTCATTCGTGACTTGAGTGAAAACTCTGGGTTGATTTGTTTGATGATCCATTGGTTTGGTTTGTTGGCTGTCCATGGTATTCTCAGGAGTCTTCTCCAACAACAAAGTTCAAAAGCATTGATACTCTTCCTATCCTACTTCTTCAAAGTCCAATTTTTGTTTCCATACAGTGTCACAGGGAATACCATTACTTGCACAATTCTGATCTTTGTAGGTATAGATACATCATGACATCTGAATATCTTTTCCAAGGTCTTCATGGCTGCTCTACAAAGTACTAGCTATGGCATATTTCCTGACTGCTTGTTCTTTTACTGTTGATGGTAGAAGCTATCTTCATTTTCAAATCTAAGGCTGGTTGTTCTATCTGTTGTCATTAGTTTGGTCTTTTTTATATTTAATTTTAGTCCCATTTTTTTCACTGTACTCCTTGACTTTTATTGCTGGAGCTTGCAGATCCTTTGCATTTTTGGCTATCAGGGTAGCGTCATCAGCACAGCACAGGTTATTGATGTTTCTTCCTCCAATTTTAAAACCAAGCTCATCTTCTTCCAATCCAATATATATTTAGCATGTAGGTTGAATAAATAAGGGGAAAGTATACAGCCTTCTCATACTCCTTTGTCAACCTGCTTGGGTGGACAGCATCTATTAATTTATTTTCAACTTGTGAATAAGTTCTAGAATGTCAATATTTTTCTTAGTTCCTTAGGTTCCCTTTTTGAAATGAATAATATTTGCCCCATATCGAAACCAGTGTAAATAATTTATTCAGTCTGTCTGCAATCACCATATCTACTTTTAGTACTCCTTTGGTCATCCAGTAGCCTAGTAACTTCTGATATCCAAATATTTGTTATCAGTCTTAATATTATTCATTATATAGGGCTGGGACGAGTTGCATACCCATGTTAGCCTCTTTTTAAAAAATGTAAGTTTGCATTTCTTTTTGTTCTCTTCCTTTGGACAACATTTTCATTCCTGGAAAAGCCTTTTATTCTCTAATTTATTTAATACTGTTGAATTGTGATAACCCTGTGATGTTGGCTCCTTTATTTTGGGGTACACACTTAAACCTTTAAAATGTTAATTTCATGGGAAAGTAGGATTCACCTTTGAGTATACAGTACCAGTTTCAATTTATTCTTGAAAGAAGAGAAAGCAAATACATATCAAGCTAAGTATGGCATGAATATCTTTGTTAACTGTTGTTTCTTTAATTTTCCCTTTATAGAGCAACTTTCAATTTCTTATCCTGCTCCTAAGGTGTGAACCTGTTAGAAGAATTTCTTCCCTATGGTTCATTCCTTGCTGAGGTCAAACACCAGATGCTGTAGTTCAGAGTTCAAAAATTTATTTAGCACACAAGGCAAGAGCATTGAATGTGGCCAGCCCCATGGAAGGGGAACAACACCCTTTTATAGTCAGGTATAAACAACTAGTTTCTGCATGCCTATTTCTAAAATTCTCAAGTTTAATTTTCCAAATAAATTATAGCCCGATTTCTCACTTTCTACTTGGTACACCTTATCTCTGTTGTCAGAAGTGTAACGGTTTCTTCTCATTCCTTCCTTATCTGTCTACATAACCCTCTTGTTTCTCTATAATGGTGAAACAGTAGCTTCCCTTCTAAAATGGTGTTAGTTCAGCTTTCTAATAACTAATTTCCAACACTCCCCCCTTTGAGCCTTTAAAGAAACTTCTTTCAAAGGCTCACCTTTCCTTTATATTTATCATCAATTTTCTGCTTACTTTCCTGAATTTCCATTTGTGTAAGCATAGTGAGTTTAGCAGCACAAGATTTGCAAAACTTCAGAAAGCTAGTATACATAATAGACCTAGACACTGAAAACAACAATATTGACAAATACAAATTATTATCAACAGAAAGATGGTGCCTACTAGGGTTTTTAACCAGCCAAAATTTGGAAACCACAAAGTGACTGTTTCCCACCATGAGGCAAAGCTCCAGCTGGTATCATCCTTGGCTACCTTCTTCCAACAGTCCTTAGTAATATGATAATTTCAAAGGACCTCATATTAGTTCTAATTCAGATTTTGTTTTTCATAAACTGGTACTCTTCAGATGTACTGGAATTTAGGTCCCATAATTCCATCTTCCAACATTACCAACAAGGGAAGGAAGGAATGATTCTTAATATGTTAAAATATGATCAAAGTTGAAAGGATAGACATCAGATTGTTTATGCTGGAGATGTAAGAAATTTGAGTGCTCACTGACCCATATGATATGGGCATGCCATCATTTAGTATCTTTTTGGGATAGTGTATTAATGTGTATTAGAAGATTTATAGGAAAATCTTTAAATTATATACCAATGCTTTGGAATTTGACTATTTATCAGGAATTATGGTTGTATCAAGCATGGGAGGGGTGGCATAAAGAATTATATTAATAAATTGGAAAAGTGATATTATTCCAGATGTCAAGGAATGTTTGCCCAAAATGTGTGATCTATTTTGGAAAAGGCAACACTTTCTACTAATCAAAGGATGCAGCAATATGTGTTATTATGGCAGAGATTGTGATATCTTACAATAATATATTGTATTGTTCATATTATAATAGTGAATTCATTGGCAAACCAGTGACTATTGATAACTATAAAATATAAGATAGATTTTTTTATTTTTTTCCTTCAGTTTGTATTTTTAGTTTATACCTTTAATTAAAAAAAGTAGGATTAAATATTGTTTTGATACAAAAAATAAGGATGGATGGATGGATGGATGGATGGATGGATGGATGGATGGATGATGAAACCATAGGTGAACACTGCTAGTTTTAATGTTCTTGAAACATAGTGAGAGTTAATTTTCACTCAGAAATTCATCTTTAACACAGGTATCATCACAACCAATTTAGAGCTCACTTATCTCCTTCTTCTCCTTGCCCTTATCCTCTTGTTCTTTTGTTTATTCATTTGGCAAAGAAAGAAAATGAAGTTCGAAAGCAAAGTAAACATATTTTATTACATTTTATTATTATTATTTTCTCTGAAGCAAAGACTAAAACTTAGAGGATGTTGAATGGTGAACGATTCACTTGAGACAAATCAAGATTTGATAAACAAACAAATCAAAATGCCTTGATAACACCTATGCAAACCTGAACTGCTACGCTGCCCATGTCCTCTTTTTAAGAAAAAAAAATACCTGTGTTATCTTACCTTCTTTGTTATGCTTTGTTGTCCTTTGTTTTGCTCAGAACCTGAAAGTGCAGGTGTAACTGTCTTGGTGCATAGTTCTCTTAGCTTCATTGCACAACCCAACACACAGAATCCATCACCAGAAAGAAAAATATTTACATGGCTCTGACTAGTTAGAAGTAAATATTATGCTCTGTTCTCTAAGAAACTAAGGCTCAGATACCTTTATGAAATCAGAGATTAAACTTCCTAATGATTATCAGGCTATATAGATCCCATTCAAGGAGATGGGGCACAATTTCACTACTTTGGGCAAGTTCTGTTTTACTGAGACTGTATTGCTGAAAACGTCCCTCTTTGTCCATTAACACATTGTAAAACGCCAAGACACTGCAATAACCAGGTGCTTTTAGGCAACAGGTCCAAAGAAAAATGTGAACAATGTTCTAGGCCTCTTTGAAATTGCTTTGGAGAACAGTGCAGGAGGGAACAACCCTCCCTTTGAGGGTCAGTTTATTTACTGAAGAATAAGCAAGTTGTCAGGGGAGATTCCAAGCGCTCAGTACAATTAAACAATCAAGAAGACTGTGTTATTGAGAATGAGAAATGGCTCAAAGAGATCCTGTCCTAACATCTGCCAGGTGCAAGTCTAGGTCTCTACCATAGCTATCTCTCTTCCTCATGAAGCTGAGACAAACTTTAGCCCAGGTGGTTCCCATTTTCTCTCCACATGGTGGGATGCCATGTTTATCAGGATAAAGTGCATGTGACCACAATTCAGCATCCATTCAGCATTCCTTCCAGTATACATGGCAACAACCCTGGATACCACTTGGTGGGCTTTTCAGTATCACTCACTGGCCAGAGATAGGAGAGCTGGATCCTTCCCTTCTATTCTCTCACTGGCAGGGCAGAACTTAAGCAGTTTACAAGCACCTTGCATCTTTCCTTCACAGCCTGTCAGTCATTCCATGGATTTAATGGATAATTCAAACAACACCCATAATAGAAACAGCCACTCTGCTCCATCTGGGCCATTATCTCTTTTATATTTGCTCTTTAATATTTACTGGGTTCACACAAAGTGCATATGCTGCTTTAGCTTCAAGGACACCAAATTTAGTAATTGCTGCATCTCTTCTGTTGAGGCAAGCAAGAGCAGGGAGAGAGGACGAAGCTTTTATTTAAAAACAAAACAATTAAAAAACCTTATGCACTGCTATTTTCAGTACTGCCAAAATGCTACAAAATGCCTTGATTCACTTGTGTGGGCAAAGACACATGTAAACATCTGTAGACAACTTCTACTAGATCTATCAATCATCCTCTGTCTCTACTATCAGGCACTTTAAAAAAAGGAATAATAATTAACTCTTTAGAGAAGAGATTTCAGTGCTCTCTCTCTCATGAAAACTGCACTGAAAAATAGCTATAATTATTTTTTTCAAATAATAATTTAGATCAGAGATTATGAACTGAAAGTCAGATTCACTCTACCCCTCACACACACACCCCAAAAGTCATTGCCAGCTGGAATATATTGTAAACAAGTGATTGTAAGAATGGTTGCCTTAATATTATTAAAAAATGGTTTTTAAATGTAATGCTGCATCTAGATTTGGATGAGTTGAAATTGGGTTATATAGGAAAATAACCTACTTGTCCCAAGAACATTATCCTGAAAATAAACCAACACTGAAAATAGAAAAGGTAATTATTCTTAAATTAAGTCTAAGATATGTGAAATAATGAATTATTCTTCAAAATGCAGGACAATGATTAAAGGATTTCTTAAATGGAAATCCAGTATGTGTTTGGAATATGAGATAATATTCCATAAAAATACATCAGTGTAATGTATTTAATATGAACATAAAACTCAACTTTATGGTGCAATTATTCGTTGCTTTCATGTTTAAATAATGATGAGTAAGTCTTGCTATCATGGCTCCATTAACAGAACCCTAGTCATAGCCAAAGTTCAAGTCTTCCTGATACAATGCCAGGAGAAATTGTTAGGCATCCAAGCCTATGATGACTCTTGTATGAGATTATGCAGATAGGAGAATTAGCCTTCATGCACTCTCCTATTATATGTCCTTGTCTAATATAAATTTTATATAATATTGGACTTGGATATATTCTCTTACTGTTATAATTTGCAATATTCAGGTTGCCAGCAAAGCGAGGAGGCAAATTCAAGATCATATTTTAATTTGTATAACATTCCAGTTGGTTTTGTGCTATCTATACAGAATCTTCCCATGGCCCTGTAACTATAAATAAAATCTCTTTCAAGTTAAGCTTAACTACTGCTGACTTTATGGATGAATCCACTCAGTTTTCTTGGCAACAGTACAGAAGTGGTTTGCCACTGCCTTCTTCTGGGGTATTTTTCAACTTTCCAGTCTAGCCTACTTCTCTGGTATTCCCTGCTAGTTTGTCATCAGTAGGCTTTCATTAATAGTTTTCTTTCTCTTTTCATCATGAAACATGAGCAGTATGTTCTACTATAATTTCAGTGGAATAATGATCCTTAGCTCAAGATAACCTTGTAGCCTTACCTGTAAGTGTGAGATTTGTGTAGGTGTTAGAGAATTGCTCCTTGAGGAGAACCAGGTGCATCTGAGCTGCCTTTTCTCTTTGTAATTCCAACATGATGTCAGGATGCTGGGCAATCTTACAGCCTTTTTGTTTGTCCAGTGCAATATCACTGCGAATAATGTCTGCAGCACAAGTGAAAAGAAAAAAAAATGTCACACCCTCAACTTCCAATCTTACCAAAGTAGCCAAAATTTACTCTAAAACCAGATAACATTATCACTGTGGATAATTTATTCTTATAGCACCTTATAAACTTGAGTTTCTTTCCATGTAACATTATGTATCCAGTTAGACCTATTTTCCCGACAGACAACATTGCCACTTGCCACTCTTGTCTTTTTTCTTATGAAAAGTTTTGCCTAGAACAAGTCTTAACATGATCTGTTCCACAGAGCATATCTGTATATCATGTCCCGTTAAGTATTGCCAGTGGCCCATTGTTGCATAACTACAAAAGCAAGGAACATCAGCCACAATATAGGACCTAAAAACATATAAGACATGAACTCTTAGATATTTTATCTCATCTCATCTATTTTACTTTAGTGTTGTTTTTTTAAATTTTTGCTCATAATTGACTGAACTATTATGATTATTGCTTAGATAAAGATTTTATGTAAAGATTTACATAAAGATCTTGG
This sequence comes from Python bivittatus, assembly GCF_059951505.1. Lineage (NCBI taxonomy): Eukaryota > Metazoa > Chordata > Lepidosauria > Squamata > Pythonidae > Python > Python bivittatus. The sequence goes on along the minus strand of NW_028277125.1, from coordinate 43,409,462 downwards.
ATTGGGACTAGGAGGGCCAAGTTCAATTTTATTCTAAGCCATGCAAGCTCAGTGGCTGACTTTGGGCCAGTTACCATCTCTCAGTCCAAACTACCCTCAGGATTGTGAGAAAAACATGGAGGAAGGGAGTGTTATATACACTAACTTTCGCTCTTGGATGAAAGTTGGGATATAAATCTAATCAATACATTTTAAAGACAGCATGGTTCAGAAGCTAATGAAAGAATATTTTAATTTGCTATAATACTTATCCATTTTTTAAATGAGATCTCACTATTAAAACATTGCATTATAATATATTGGTAAATTCTATTGAATTATAAATCATAGAATGTATGAACTGAAAGGGTGATTTTTCCAACCCTTTGTTCAATGCAGGACTCTACTAAGCCATGTCTCTAAGCTAAGTCACAATCCCCATTTGAAAATCTCTAGCAAGTGGAAGTTCACTACTGTACTAGACAGACTGTTCCACTGCTTAACAACTTACTGTCAAGAAATTCCTCCAAATAATCTCTTTCTTTTAATTTCAATTTGTTGATCTTTGTCCTGCCCTCAATTTCATCAGAGAAAAGGTCTGTCCTTTCTGGCATCTGACAGACTTTTAGATACTTATAGACAACTTCCATACCTCTTCTCAATCTTCTCTTTGGGAAGCTAAACATGCCCAGCTCCTTTAACTGTTCTTTATAGGGCTTGGTTTCCAGACCTCTTATCATCCTAGTGGCTCTTTTCTGGACCACTCTGGCTTCTCCATGTCCCTTTGAATGTGCATAGCACAGAAGAGACATACTACTCCAAGCGAAATGTAATTAGTACAAAACTATTACCACCTATGAGCCAGATATTTGTAACATATTAAGACAGTTCAAAATTATACTGGCCTTTTAACAGCTGTATCAAACTGCTTGCTCATGTTCAGCTGTTCCAGTAAGACCTACTAATCCTATATTATATATTTGATTTTTGCTACCTGGACATAGGACCATACACATGCCACTGTTGAATATCATCCTGTTGGATTTATGCAGGTTTTTCCAGGGGAAAGAAAATTTGAATTTTGGAGCTGATCACCACTTCTAGCCCAATAGCCTCATTCCACAATCTAGAAGACCAGATTATTGGAAGTCTTGGCTTCAGGTTTCTCCTGGTAAATGCTAGATCTGTATATAATAAAGCTATGTACATCCACAGACCTGATATGTATTACCAGGGAGGCAGTGTCACCCTCTTTGAGATCTGTTTTCCTTAGTTTTGGTTCCTACATAAGCCATGATGCCAAGATGGGGGAGGAGGGCCAGGGAAAGAGAGAGATTGATCCTTAAAGAAAGTCTGGTGACAAGCAGGGGCTTTGCTTATAAGGTGTTGGGCTGAGAGTGCCTATTTGTGATACTAGGCTATAAGGGCAACCTGGATATTCTGCTTGTTCCACCCACTTTGCTATTCAACAGAGGCCTTCCCTAGACTCCTGAATTTCATCTCCAGGCAGGTATTGGAGTCTTCATGGTATATAGTTCTGAGGGATATCAGTATCTAGTCCTTGAAATGGAGTTTAAATGGAATTCAGGAATCTGTGGCCTCCATGGTAACCATGGGTTTGTCCAGAATAATTTCTAGCCTACATACATGAGTGGTCATGCATTAAATTTAGTTTTCAACTCAAAGCAGTTACATGATTTTCTGGAAATAGAGGACATCACTGTTAATCCTTTGTCATGGTCAGATCATCACTGGGTTTGTTTTATTTTGTTGCTTCTTCAAACCCCCACAAGGCAGGTAGACCCTTTAAACTGGTCTGACCAAGATACATTATGGATCAAATGAATTCCAACACTTGGAGTTTTTCCCAGCAATCTGGAAGGCAGTCCCAAAGAGTGCTTGATCCAGATCTGGAAAACAGAGGTGACCACAGCACTTCACAAGTAGAGTCTCCTGTTTGCTGATCCAGGGGTGCCTCTTGTTCTACCAAGTAATGAAACAACCTAGAGCATCAGTAGACTAGAAGTCAACTTGTCCAAACAGAGGTAAGAGCTCATATTTGAGCCTCCATCATGTTGATAATGATCCTGAAACATTCTTTCTTCTCCAGTCTTATTGCGTCAACAAACAGTGCAGCATCTTTATTTAGGATGACCCTCTTCTTTCTATGGGATGAGAATTGGCAAGATTTGCCAGCATGCTGCTATGAGAGTTGTGGGCAGCATTTCACCAGTAAAATTGCACACATTCACTCAAATGTTGATTCTATAAAGGCAGAATACATGGAGACTTAAAATATTATCTGGGATTATCATCCTCTGGATTTCAAGGAAGTGGATAGGATTCTAGACAATCTGAATACTCCTGCTCATGAACTCTATCCCTGCCATGGTTCCTTTGAAAGCCCAGAGATGGGATTATTGACTGGAACAGGGAGGTTACTGTCAACCTTCCAAGATAGTCCAGCCCAGGAAACCAAAATCATGAACACTAAAACTACTTTATTGTAAGGTTACAGTAACAGAATCTTGCAAGTCTGAAAGTCCTCCCCCCCCCCCTTGCCTTTACATTCCAGAGAACTAGGGGATGGTCAATTCTGAGACACTTTCTCAAATTACATTTCTGGTTTGGGCTCATATTTCATTTATCAGACCATTGTCTAGGCTGCAGATCTTCCTTCTGTCTCTCAAGGTTATTTTCAAAGCTCATTACAGTTATCGGTATCTAATAAGGGAAAGAGGCACTACAACCTGCCTTGAAGAGATGATGACATGCCCTTTCCTGAAGAGGCATTCTCAAAACCTAACCATTATACAACTACTGTCCTGGAGAAGGCTATGGTGGTTCTTCAGTTGCAAAGTGCTATAAATGAAAAAGCTAATCTGGATCCCTTTCAGTCAGAGTTCAGATCTGCTCACAGAATGGAAACTGCACTGGTCACACTGGTAGATAACCTGAAATGAGATCCGACAGGGGAGTACACCTCTCCTAATCTTCTTAGGTCTCTCAGTGGCATCCAGTACCATTGACTATGGTATTTAACCAGTCCATCAAAGTTTGGCCAGTCCCATTTGTGCATATTTCTCATATCTGATACTTTTCTATGGAGTATTATTGCCTCACTCGGTTCACTAGCTGTTGTTTTGGAAACAACCTTTGGTTACTAAAGCCATAACTTGTTGTGCCTTTTTTGAAGTTGCTATTCTCCACATTTGCATAAGCTGAAGTCTTCCTGAATAAACTCTTCTGCCTTCTGGCCTGTTTTGAGTAAATTTCACATATTTCTTCTTTCATACAGTCCATTCACAGAAACGCATGGCAAAAAATATACTTTATCATCATATCACTGCATTATATGCTAGCAACAAAGCAGTGGCATTAATATACATAATTCATAAAATGATGTAGTTATTCATGGTTAGCATATTCTAACATCTTTTCCATCATCTAGGTCATTTATAAAGATATAAAACAGCATGTATCCTAAGTGTATGTCAGTCATGCATATGCATTCTAACTGATGGGATGCAGGCAGCTGTGTTGATTTACAAATAATCTCTAGATTAGTCTTTCTAGATTAGAGATCTAAAATTGGGTTTGGTTGCCAAAATGTGCACAAACTGATCATTATTATCTTTACCATTAACAGGGAATACAGTATATGGGACAGGTGTACCTATGGCTACTAACCTAGCTCACACCTTCTCTATCTTACTAAAAAGTCTTATGTGGAAGCCACTGTTGACTAAAATTATGACAGGCAATGGAGGTCAATATCTATGGGCTATGATGACCATGATACATGGAAGACTGCAACCTAGAATGCATGAGGAGTAAATTGTAAAGAACATTAATGAATTAGATGAAAGAAAGAAAATAGATATATTGTATATCTCTGAAACTAAAAGAAAGATATAATAGATCTGAAGGAATGTGGCTTAATCTTGTAGAGCTGACAGACACATGCAGGCAAATGAAGATGTAGGTTTAATTATGAATTAAAGGGTTAGAAAATATGTCAGAAAATATGAACTGGTGTGATCTTGTTATGAGTATGTATGAAAGTAGGTATGCACAGTTGGTGATTGTTGCATGTTACACTCCAATGAATACTAATAATGGAAGAACCAGAAATTAGTTTTTGGAAAAACTGTGCAACATTCTGAATGAATGCAGTCTAGTAAAAAAAAAAAAATATGACAAGAATGGATGTGCTGAATGAGACAATATAATACAGAAAGTGTTTGGGCCATTCAGAGACCCAAGTATCAATCAGAATGGTGACTGGTGAATATCTGCTTTTAAAAAAGTATATTTTGAATACATAATTTAAGCATAAATGCATTCATATACATATTATAAAGGAATGAATAAAAATCTAAAAGCATTATTGTTTTGATTTTTTATAATGTAAGACTGAGAGAATTAGTAAAGAATTCAAGGGTGATGAGAAGTGCATAGAAGCCTGTGGAGTTATGCTAACGGGAAGTATGAAAAGGAATGCTTTGTGGAATGATGAAATGAAAAAAGTATGGATTAGAAAAATGCATATGAGCAAATGATTGAAGTGTGTGTGTGTGCGTGCGTGCGTGTGTATATACAGTGGGGCAAAAAAGTCAGCCACCAATTGTGCAAGTTCTCCCACTTAAAAAGATGAGAGAGGCCTGTAATTTTCATCATAGGCATACCTCAACTATGAGAGACAAAATGGGGGGAAAAATCCAGAAAATCACATTGTCTGATTTGTAAAGAATTTATTTGCAAATCATGGTGGAAAATAAGTATTTGGTCAATATCAAAAGTTCATCTCAGTACTTTGTTATATATCCTTTGTTGGCAATGACAGAGGTCAAACATTTTCTGTAAGTCTTCACAAGGTTTTCACACACTGTTGCTGGTATTTTGGCCCATTCCTCCATGCAGATCTCCTCTAGAGCAGTGATGTTTTGGGGCTGTCGCTGGGCAACACGGACTTTCAACTCCTTCCAAAGGTTTTCCATGGGGTTGAGATCTGGAGACTGGCTAGGCCACTCCAGGACCTTGAAATGCTTCTTACGAAGTCACTCCTTCGTTGCCTGGGCGGTGTGTTTGGGATCATTACCATGCTGAAAGACCCAGCCACGTTTCATCTTCAATGCCCTTGCTGATGGAAGGAGGTGTTCACTCAAAATCTGATGATACATGGCCCCATTCATTCTTTCCTTTACACGGATCAGTCGTCCTGGTCCCTTTGCATAAAAACAGCCCCAAAGCATGATGTTTCCAACCCCATGCTTCACAGTAGGTATGGTGTTCTTTGGATGCAACTCAGCATTCTCTCTCCTCCAAACACGACCAGTTGAGTTTAGACCAAAACGTTCTCCTTTGGTTTCATCTGACCATATGACATTCTCCCAATCCTCTTCTGGATCATCCAAATGCTCTCTAGCAAACTTCAGACGGGCCCGGACATGTACTGGCTTAAGCAGGGGGACATGTCTGGCACCACAGGATTTGAGTCCCTGGCGGCATAGTGTGTTACTGATGGTAGCCTTTGTTACTTTGTTCCCAGCTCTCTGGAGGTCATTCACTAGGTCCCCCCGTGTGGTTCTGGGATTTTTGCTCACCATTCATGTGATCATTTTGACCCCACGGGGTGAGATCTTGTGTGGAGCCCCAGATCGAGGGAGATTATCAGTGGTCTTGTATGTCTTCCATTTTCTAATTATTGCTCCCACAGTTGATTTCTTCACACCAAGCTGCTTGCCTATTGCAGATTCAGTCTTCCCAGCCTGGTGCAGGTCTACAATTTTGTTTCTGGTGTCCTTCAACAGCTCTTTGGTCTTGGCCATAGTGGAGTTTGGAGTGTGACTGTTTGAGGTTGTGGACGGGTATCTTTTATACTGATAACAAGGTCAAACAGGTGCCATTACTACAGTTAATGAGTGGAGGACAGAGGAGCCTCTTAAAGAAGTAGTTACAGGTCTGTGAGAGCCAGACATCTTGCTTGTTTGTAGGTGACCAAATACTTATTTTCCACCATGATTTGCAAATAAATTCTTTAAAAATCAGGCAATGTGATTTTCTGGATTTTTTTTCTCATTTTGTCTCTCATAGTTGAGGTATACCTATGATAAAAATTACAGGCCTCTCTCATCTTTTTAAGTGGGAGAACTTGCACAATTGGTGGCTGACTAAATACTTTTTTGCCCCACTGTATACTGTGTATATATATGTGTATATATATATATGTATGTATGTGTGTATATATATATATATATATATATATATATATATATATATATATATAGGCAGTTGCAAAGAACATAGTCAGAGAGAGTAAGGAACAGTTAAGGTTAAAAGAGGCAAAGAAAATGCAAAACAATTTTTATGGAAATAATTTTTTTTTCTGGAAGTGAGTAAAGAGGGTTCAACAAAGAACCTCCAGAGCAGAGAATGGAATTAAAAATAGAAGTGATAAAATGATTTGGTATGATGTAATGCTGGAATGAGTGTTTTAAGATTTTTATGGGAATAATAATGATACATTGAAAAGTATGACTGAAAAAATACCATTAAAAAAAAAATTATGAAAAGGAAGTCATAAATGCTGAGAATGTTGAAAAATGATAAGCCTGCAGAGAACCAGAGTACTCTGAAAATATGATGGTTTGCAAGGGCAGAAAGGCATGGAGAGTAATAGTGCATGGCATGGATATAAACTAGATTGAGTTATATTTCCTATTCTTTTTTCTAATTTCAAGACTAATTTCCTTTACTTACTATTTCTATAATGTACATAACGCTGCTTACCCCAAAATGTAGTAGCATGATGAGTATGTATGTTGGGACAGTGTGTTATCATAGAAAGAAGTGAAAATGCTTTCTAGGAAACAGTCTGTGGCTTATTGAAAAGGTGACAGAGAAGAATGAAGTAGTGCAACATGGTACAGTCTTTCGATATGAACCATGGAAATGTGAATAGATGGAGATCCTCCTGAGGTATCATTGTTGCTGTGATTTGTGTACTAATCTTTCCACACTTTTATTCTCTTGCTTGGATTGTAATATGCTGTAATCTATTAGTGTTTTATCCATTCCCCAAAACATACTGTTGGGGAGTGTTAGGGAAAAGAAACATATAGAAGTCCCAGTGTATTTGGCAGTGATGGCAACAAAAGAAAAATTATTAGCGAAAATATACATTTGGCAGTGATAGAGATACTATTTTATGTGTTGCCACTTTTCTGAAAGTGAGATAATATTTCCATACATACTGTTATAATACATAAAGGCAGAAGTTTCCCACTGAAAATTTCTCTGAAATGAAAAATGCTTCAGACTGAAGCCCTAGTTTAATTCCTGTTTTGTGCTTTAGTTACATATTGACCCTAGAATGTACCCACCAGGATCCACCAGTGAAGATGTGGTGGAATTGAACTGCTTATTTTGGGAGACACTCAGTCATCTCCATCTGCTGCCATCTATGCTACTTGAAGGCCACCATTTTGATCTACTCAACTGGAAGATCTGAAGATCCTCTGGTAGAGGAGAACACCTCAAAAAGTAGCAGGCTTGGTCATCTGATGATATCAGATTAAATCAGAGGTTTAAAATATCAGAAGAGCCTGGGGCTTTTATTTTTCTGATAGCAGAAGTGATAAGCATCACTTCTTATATTGCTCCCTTCTTATGCTGTTCTTGAAGTTTTCTGGAGAGTGAAAGATGCTGCTTTGACCACCACCAAACAATAATTTCTTATATCACTTTTTCTAAGTATTTCATATTATATCACTAGTCTTTACAAAGAGCCTATAACTATAACAGAACCTGAAGTTCTTTTCATCTAAGAACTACATCCATTCCTGCTCATACTGTCATTTGGAACTGGAATATTTTGTAATTAAATCAACAGCATTTCCATCCCTTTCCCAGACATGAAAGAAGACAGATGCAATCAAGGAATTAAACAATTCTGTCATTTTATTCTTCCCGTTATTACTTCCTTAGCTTCCCTATACAACAGAACACTGCTTTCCTTGATTCCTTTTACTTTGGACATTTTCCCCAAGCCCTTATTATTATAACTTGTATAGTAACATCAGCACTATCGAAAGTAATAATACCTATTCTATTTTAAATTAGGCTTTAAATAAATACTTCTAGGAATATTACTTTAAAGACTTTGCTATTTATTTGTACACTTTTGATTCTGCATAATTATCTGAAAGATATTCTGTTACCTTTTCCATATTGCAGTATGGCCTTTTGATTCCATTATGAATAGAAATTTTCTTTGTATTTGTGCCTCTGTAGATGTTTCTGGGTACATACTCGTAAGTTTCCGTGTGCAGATAAAGAATGTCACTTAATACATGACAAAGTAAGTTATGATAACTGTTAGACTAGCCTTCCCCAACATGGTGGCCTCCATATACTTTAGACTACAGCTGCAAGGTAACCACCGCAGCCTCAGTGCCATGATCAGCCCAAAAAACAGACTAGAAAGTGAATAGGTATGCTTGAAGCTGATGAGCACTGATTTGCTCAACAAACATTCTCAAAATGGAATATTGGAAACCAACATATAGGGAGCAAGGAACTGTATATGCAAGTAAAATTTGGTGAGCAGATGCTAAACAACCACTATTTTAAATCCTTTCATGAACAAACAACTTCATAATCTTGATCAGAGGGAGAACTTCAGGAGCTGCCTTTTTTATAATTGGAGCACTGGACGAGGGCTTTTCTCCATATATTAAAAATGTATAATTTATAGTAAGTTCCTTAGTTTGGACAACAGACAACTTTTGCTTAACGGCTGATGATTTGCGAACATGCCCTAAAGTCACATAGGGCTTTATGCTGGCATAAAAGAAAATCAGAAAGAGCTAAGCAGTTATACTTGACCTCATCCTATGTTGAAAAACATTGTACTTCCCAGTACTCATGAGATATGTCATTTCTACTTTTCCCTCCCCTTCACAACTTCCCCATGTGTGCATTTCCCTCTCTCCATCAAAAAGCTAAGAGAAGGAAGAGAAGAAAAATAATGTGGTTTAGAGTTAGAAAACAAACTACTTGTGTGCTTTCTCATTTTCAATTCCATGTTGCCTATCCCTACTTTAAATTTTGTGTACATGGACAAAAATTAACATGTAAAAGTAGACATCCATATTTTAATATAACTATAAATCATGCACAAATGAGAAGGGATGTCTACCTGCCTCTCTTCACAGCATTATGTTAGAAATACTTTTTGACCCAGCAGAAAAGTTTGAAAAAGATAATTATCAATCCAATGTAAGTAATATCTAAGGCAGCCTTGCCCAACCTGTTCTCCTCCAGATATATTAGATCCCAATATATCTGAAACTTGAGGACCTGTCATTCTTTTAAGCAATGATTTCAGAAACAAAACTTGATTCTTGCTTGTTCCCAATAATTAAACCAAACATTTCTTTTCTAGGTTTGGATGTGTCAGAGAATAGTGTTGTGTTTAAAACCAAAAATGGATATTTGCATTCTCCTCCTCTAGGATGTATACACAATATCCTGAACTCAATATCTTCTTATGCAACAATTTGAGAAAAATAATACTGATTTACTTCTGGAGACTGGACTGGAGAAGCTTGCTGTTGGATTTGGTTACTGTATACTTTTCAATAGTCAGGAAGAGTATGCAGAGTCATCCTTCTGCAGTAATTTGTATTGCAGATTCATAGATGAATATGAAGGGAGCACACCCGTGTGGCAGGTAGATGAGCTGCGGCTGATTGCAGGATGCAAACCCAGCCTTTGTGAACTGGAAAAATGAAGGGCTCCCTAAGAGGGCTCTAAGGCTAGAATATGGGAAAACAGTAAGGCTTTCTGAAGACAGCATATTCAAGGCTTCTAATACTTCCCCAGCATTACCCAGGAGATGCCTGAATACTTCTGGGACACTCACACTGAGATACTGATTAGTTTGGTAATTCTGTCCATTTTCAGCAGCAATACAAAGGATCTTCTGCATTTTTGCTAGGATGGGTTCCATATCTTTCTAAAATGTTTTAGCTAATGATCTCTTCTTCAACTGAGAGACTTCATTCTAGTAAATGTTGGTACATCCCACATCAAAATATCAACATTCTTTAAACTGGTGTTAAGACAAAACAAAATTCAGCCAGCCTGAGATAGGAGTACATTTATCTGTTAAAACAATCCCTCTCTGGAGGCATAGCTGTGCATAGGCAATCCATAGGGTTGCCTATGGATCTGAACAATTATTTTCCAGGAATTATGAAGTCTGCCACATAACAACAGCCCAAAGACCAGTTTGAAGACTTCGTTGAAACATTTGGGAATAATACCAAATGAATTATAAAAGAAATTTTAATTGCATGTTCTAGTTAAACAAAAACCTTTCTACTTATAAAAATAAGTGATGCATGGTAACACTGGAACTGAGATATCCTACTGGGATCAAACCCACTCTTAGTCATCACACAAGATGGCCAGTAAATGGAAATCTGTAAAACTTTTAATAGCTATTTTAAAAGATTATGGCCATTAAAATGGTTTCTATGATTTCGCCCATCTTCCTGGCCAAGTTCAGTGATTCAGATTTTGGACCCTGGCGTACAGTCAGATAACATGAGTGTTTTGTCTTAAGAAGTCTTATGCTAACTATTCTAATATAGAGAGCATATATTTGTTCTGGTAAATGTTCCTGTCTTAGAGCATGTTAAAAGGCTGAGAAACTAGAATTAATGCAAAGGGGGTAGTTTCCTGAATAGAATAAGTCAATTTTATCTTGCCCATAAAAAATACAGTATATTCACTATTAAAAGACTTCTTAAAATACCAATCTTACAGCTTCTAAATATTTTGTCTATGTATTTGTTCAGTGTATCTTCTGATATGCTAATATCACAAGTAAAGTTTTCCGCAAGTCATACTCAACTCCTGGTAGTTTTATGAACAGGGGAACCATACTGAGCAGCAATACATTTGTTTGTTTGTTTTGATTTCTACAGCTGTCTACTAGTACATGACTCTGGGCCAGCTTACAAAGATTAAAGCAATATAATAATTAAAAAAGAAATAAAAAGAGCCATACTGGAGGAAGAAACCATCACAACAGACCACTCTGTATCTGTCAGAAGGATGGGGATGTCTTGGTGGATCACAAGCTGAACATGAGCCAACAAACTGATGTAGCTGCAGAACAAATCAACTAACCAACCAGCCCAAATGCAATCCTAAGATTCATCAGCAGTAGTGACAAGATCAAGAGAAGTAAACCAACTCATGATTTTCAGAATAGTAACATTTTTAGTTTCTAAGATTTCTTTATCTAGCAAGATAGTTTGAAAAAAAAATGTAGAAAAAAAAGACAGATATGAAAATTGTGATTAGAGTTTAAGTCATGCTGGCATGAAGTCTTATTAGACTTTTTCTAATTCAAATACAGCTTAAATATAAATGACAATTTTGCACCTTTATTCCTTCATGCCTGATAAAAAGCTCTAGAAATTAAAAAGCTTACGTTTTGAATGTATTTTGAAACCCTGAGTTTCAAAAGTTTATTTAAACAATTGTGGCCAAAGAAAGCTAACAAGCAAAACATTACTGATTCCAGATGATTCTTTTATCATTCAATTTTAATGTTATCCCTTATTTATTCATTTATTTATTTGCTTGGTTATATTCAACCTTTCTATGCAATTAGATACTCAAGGTGGCTAAAAAATTACAATACAAAATACAGAACAAAACATTTCAAAACAAATGTGAAAATAAATACTAAAATTAATAATTTAAAATTACTTTTGGAAATTATATGCCTCAGTATGTGAAGATTGCTAGAAGCCATACTCCATGGAATCACGAGGACTTTCAAAAGCAGTAACATTCTTGGATCAACATGACCCTTGCATAAGAGGCTGGATTTAAATAAAAAGTTAAGCCATAAGCCACGGTATTCTACAACTGGGTATATACAGCACACCAAGGGCTTATCCATGCTGCCTAGTTGTCCCATTGCCAGAATGGGCAGGCAATTGTTGTTGGGGGGCAGAAACAGAAGTCATTGAATCTATTAATCCCCCATTCACTGCTCAAATGATTTCAGGGTACATCTTTCTGTTCCACTTCCAAAGTATTCTCTTTCAAGTTATGTTGCCTCAAGTGTTCCTGTCTGTTTCAGATAGCATGCTTCAGTTTGTTGCAGGGTAACCCCAGCAGTTCACTGGCTAGCTTAAAGGAAAGAAAGCCCCTTCAACTGAGTTAATGCTTACTATATAATATCTTTTGAAACTGTCTTTTATCATGAATTCTAAAATAGTACAATGATTATATCACTTGCCCTATGAACAGAAGGTTGTTTGAAACCTGCCAGAAATGTTTTAGTTACTATTTTTCTTTCTCCAAGCTTCTTACTTTTCCCGTGCTTAAAAAAAACAAAACAAAACCCTAGTGATGTACTGCTTCATCATTTTTCCAGTGACCTGAGGACACTAATAGTAATGGTACCTCTAAAAGACATTAGCAAAAAAAGAGGCTGGTAAGAGAGAATTTAAAAGAAAAAAGAAAAAGCTGCTTGTTGTGCTTGAATGTATGTGCATTTTTATACATTTACTTTGTATATATACATTATAATTAACTTTTTATATGCAGGGCCAACTTTAGGGTAAGGCTGAGTAGGCCCTTGCCTAGGGCACCAAAGCTTAGGTAGTTCCAATGCCACCCCTCCTTCTGAAAACAAAAGCCACAAGAACATTTGTTTATACTTCATCTACCTTTAAAGAATCAAACTTCTGTATTGTTAGTACAGGATTTTAGGTATTGTTGCACTGAGGCTTAGCAATTTTCAATTGACTCTAGTTGGCAACTCTGCTCCAGTAATGCAGTGGACCAAGTTGTAGTTGTCAAGGTCATGTCACACAGAGCAGATGTTAATCATTTTACAAATGCAAATCTTCACATTAGTGGGGGGTAGTGCCATCAGTCAATGTGGCTAGTTACTCCATATATCCTTGAGCCAGCACTGTGTGTATGTGTGTGTGTTACTTGTACATATACACATACAGTACACAATTGCCAATTGTTTTCCTTCCTAGAATAGAAAGGAGGGAGGGCACAGCACCCAGTGAGCGGAAGCGGTAGCCTACTGTCCTGACATAACATCTTGCAAGTTGTTAAATGCCTCAGTGTAGGCAAGATTTTCTTAAACCAACTTGCAGTTAGACTGACATGGAGAAGGAACTTAAGTAGAAGGAACTTAAACAATAAGTATGCCCAAACAAACCACATAATGGCTAAGCATGCTATGTGAAAATAACCTTTTGATATAACATCCACAAGATCTAGGTTTGATATATGTTGCACTTTGTGTTCTGAACTCTGGACAGACTAAGAGCTACAACTGCTGTTGATTAAGCTTTAGATAGCAAGCTAATATCCAAAGGAATTTTCCACTATAGGATTGGATTCACACACTGCATTAAGCAATAGTTTGTTTTAACGATGCCTTATTGACTAAGCTATAATGAAGGATCATATATAATCCTTAACAGTAAACTGTAATTAAACATTTCAAATACTGTGTTACACTGAGCCAAATCCAAACAAACTATGGTTAAAACCAAACCTTAATGAAGCCAACATTAGTTGAAGAAACCCAACTATAATTTCTTTGAATATATCATATCTGTCTGAATTGTCAAGATCTAGGGTTATCCAATATTCACCTTGAACAACACCCTAATAGTATACATATAAAATATTTCTTATAGTTTGCTTTTTTTACTGTCCAAACTCCATGAAATCTCTATCCATATTTATATTTGTTCATCTAGTTTGTCCAAATATTCCCATTTGCAATCTCTAGAATTTCTGAATTCCTTAGAAAGAGAGGTCCTGTTCTCACATGAGTAAATGTTAATAGGATTTTTATTAGTTTAAAATACAATTGTTGGATAGTTTGAAACTTTAAAAATATTACTCTGTAGTTGTATTTCTCATTCACAACAGCTGAGTAATATAAACCTAATATCCATTTACAAAAGGTGCAGCTTGATGGTAGAGTCAGCATAATGTCACAGGTCAAATCTCTACAGCACATCTTCACTTAGGAAATTGGCAGCTAACAACTGTGAACAAAAGAAATTTCTGACTGAGATTCTTGACTCCCATTGACAGGTATGCCAAGCAGTGGGTGGAAGATAGATTGGGATTAACTAACAGATCTCTGGATCATTCCACAGTCAGTTATAAGAATTTCTGACTCTTTTTTTTTTTTTAGCAATAGCAAAAACAAAATGATTTTTTCTACCTAATTAGATTGCTAAAATGAAGAAAGCACAGAGTAACTAGGACTAGATTTTTGTGTGGAATGGATTATGAGCTCAGTTCAGTTCTGTTATTGGAAACACATTTTTGGTTCAAAATGTATTCAGAGATTTTTTTAAAATCCTACTTTTTCATGCTAAGTATATATCTTGTATATCTACTCTGGATGGATATTCTGGAGTACTAATAAAAACAGCAGAGTGATTTTTAAAACCGACATCATTCAACCTTTGGAGTAAATGATACTATGCTAGATAGTTTCATGTATTTAGAGTTATCTGAGCAAAAACTGCAAGGTAATATTACTCCAAAGTATTTTCAAACAGATGTCTGATATGTTAAAAAGTATGTTTTAGAATTAATAGAATGTTTTTATGGGTCATAAAGATAAATGCTGCAATTATATTGCTTTTATTTTTTATTGTTCTGTACATTGCTCCGTAAGAGGCAAAATAATATAAAACAATTAATTAATAAATAACACATTCACTTTTATTACACAATATGTCACTATAGATGGACCACAGACTACTAGATAAAGATGCTTATAGATATATTTCAGGAATTAATGTTTCTATGCCACTTTTCACATTTCTGGGGAAGAAACAGAACAAGGGCTACTTCAGGCAATTCCACATTAAATTGCTTGTCTCCCATGTTGCTCTGATGCTAACTTCTTGTCTCTCATCTTACTCCGATGATACAATAATCAAAGCAACAGAGGAACAGGCTGTTGTTTCCTACCTTGCCCTGTAGGTCCATGAAAACTTTGTAACAAGGAAGAAATGATAATTCTTTTGTATTATATTATTATTTTATTATTTTCATATAAATTATTTTATTATATAAAATTTATTGTTATAGTATTATTTATATATATAATATATATTTATTAAAATAGTTAAAATGTTTTATTGTATTATTTTATTATATTTTATTATTTTCATATAAATTATTTTATTATATAAAATATAATAATATTATATAATATGTTATATATTATTAATATTATTGTATTATATTGTATTATTATATTATTATAGACCAAACTGAGAGCCAGTTTGGTCTAGCAGTTAAGGCACCAGGCTAGAATCCAGAAGACTGAGTTCTACTCCTGCCTTAGGCATGAAAAAATGGTTGGGTGACTTTGGCCCAGTCATGCTTTCCCAGCCCAACTCACCTCACGGGGTTGTTGTGGGGAAAATAGGAGGAGGAAGGAGTATTAGGTACATTCGCCATCTTGAGTTATTTATAAAAATAATAAAGATGGGATAAAAAAGGATAGTTCACTGACTTAAGAGGCCATCACTGGATAAAAACTGCAAGATTATAAAAAAATGTAGAGAACACAGCAGCCCAGGGCAGTGACCAGCTGCTGGATGGGAGAAGGCATGCAGGCACTGCAGCTAATTGGAGCTGGGCCTGCTACTAGAATGGAACAGAGCACTGGATATAATCTGTTCTGAAGGGCTTAAGATGGCTGAGGTCAGAAAACTGACAGTTTAAAACTGCAGTTCTAAATCAAAACTGGAAAACAGAGGCGTGGGGTACATTCTCAACCGGTTAGGATTTGGAAGAAGATAACATCATTTATTCCTTCACTGAGGAAGCAGTGAGTGGCCTGAACTGGTGATGTGATAAGCAGAAAGTGTGGATCTGCCCATAGTTGATATTTGAATTCACGTAACTTAAGACACTTTACAGAAGACATCCCTGTTTTTGGATGAAAATGGCCTGTTTGCATATTTTTCAGCCAAAATAAGTAGACAGGAACCGAACATGCTCTTAGAAGAAATGTTTTTAATAAATGACATCACAACACGACGTCACAACTCAGGATGGCTCTATGAACCAAACTTACTACAGGCTATCTATGCACTCTATTGGCTTCAAAAATAACTTTTAGTCTTGCTTGCCTCATAAGTTTAAACAGCTTATATTTCCTTTATACAAGAACATTCAAACTTCTCACAAAAATCCCTACAAATACTTTCCAAAAAAATTAAGAAATCTGGGCATGCAGCAGAGAGACAGAATGCTGACTGAAAAACAACTAGTTAATTTAAGTGCATATTCTTTGAATTTGCAAGAATCAAATATGTTTAAACCCCTGGGTATTAATAGGAGAGGTTTAACCTAGGGCTGTTTTCCAATTAACAGAGCTCATAGTTAGTTTTTCACATCAGGTTTAACCATTCTATCAAAATAGTTCTAAAGAATAAAACATGCACATTTTTAGCAAGCTCCACTGTAGAAGATGCATCCTCACCTCCGGATGAGAAAATGGAAAAGTAATTGTTATGCTGTGCCTACTGTATTTATTCAGATGTTTAGTTATTGTAAGGATTTTAAACAATCTGCTGCTCAGTTAATTGGGTGCTTTTTGTAAGCAATGAAAAGGATTTTAAAATATTTAAATCTTTTTGACATACATCTAGATAAATCGTATCTTCCTTTAAACTTGACCAAAAAGGTCACACTGTAATTTGCTGCTTAAACAAATCATCCAAGGTGGTAATACAGATAAAGCATATTGCCTCATGTTGATTATTTGTATGAAAACTTGGCAGAAACATCAATAATAGACAGAAAGTAAACCACTTTTCCAAACAAATATCAACATACTTGGTGATACATAGCATTTTGATTTTTCATTACTGGAAAATCCTAGATGTTGACATACTACTCCTTAAGAGAGGGAGGCCATCAACTTCCAACTATTTATCCTTTTCCAGTACTTGCAATATTTCCACTCCCACAGTTTCAATTATCATTGGATTAGTTAAAGCCCCTTTCTTATATGTCACAATCCTGATTTGAATTGAGGAGAGTACTGTGAAAGCTGGTCTATTTTTTTAAAGCAGTTATACAGTAACGGACTACACTTGGAAGCATTCATTAGAGATCATTATAAATAATAAAAAACATAACAGCTAATTTGGCATTATGAAACCATTTCCTATCTCTTAGGCACACAGGCTGCTTCCCACTTTCTCTGAGCTGCAAGTGAGCCCCTCTTATACTGCACTCTCTTAAAAGTTCACGTTTGTATTCTGCAGGTACTTGCCTGTCTCTTTTCCTAAATATAAGCACAAATGACACAATAACTGAAAATATTTATCAGCTGGTATGCCAGCTATAGCCCTACCAAGAAGATATTACCATGTTTCAATTATCTATGCCCTGTTTGGCTCCTATTTGGAGTTCTGCAATGTGTTGTATACCTTTACAAATGGTATTAAATATTCTGTTGGTACAGAATATAGCTACTAGACTTTTAACTAGGATTTAGCAAAAGTAACCCATTATCCTAACTGATCGCCAGGGTTGATACTAATACTTTAATATCTCCACTGGCTTCCAATTCAAATGAAAATATTTGCAGACTTGATTTAAAATACTGGGATGACTTGCAATATCTTTCATAGTTTGCAGTCTCAAGAACTGAAGAATCATCTATTTCCACATGTTTCTATTTCTATCTATTTCCACCTGATTCCTGTGGTCATAATCTGAAACCCTTCTTATGAGTGTCCATGCCAAATGAGATACTCTGTGTTGCAGTTAGTAAAGTGAACTTCTCAGTACCAATCCCCCAGCTAAAACACCAATGAAGTTATTTCTGCAGGAGACTTTTAAATTTTATTTTACCAGATCTTTTATATGATGTTATAGTTTTGCTTTAGCTCAGTGGATCTCATTTCCCTGCTTTCCCTTTTTAATGTGGTTTAGTACTGTGCATTTTAGTCAGCTTTTCTCAATATTTGTGATACATTTTGACCTATTATGTGTTTAATTTTTTTGCCTGCCACTTATCATGCTGATTCATTTTTAAATTTATCACTATATTAATAAGCTGTCCAGAGAACATGTTATCATGTTACCTAAAAATTAAACTAGCTTCTCTACTTAATGGACTTGTGGCAGTATGTATTAAAAATCCAGAATTCTTCAACAAGAAATGTTACTACCACATATATTCCTTGTATACTTTTTTATTATAAAGAAATGAAGGTTTTTTTATAATGGGATCAACTGTTCATAAAATAGGAAATGAGTACCCAGAACATGGATTATAAACAGCCACAAAATCTGCACTTCTGATACTCTAGTATACAGGATTGAATTCTCTAGATCTTGAACAGTCTGAGAATTCAGACCAATGTCTTACCTAAGGAATAGCAAGACATCCAAACTTGCACAAAAATAAAAAGGAATCAGAGAGATACCTGTACAGTACTTCAAAAGCTTAGGTCAGGCAAGCTAGCAGTAGAGAAAAAAATAAAATAATTAAGATATGTTTTCATTAGATATTATGCTTAAAATTTGGTGAACTCATAACCCATAATCAAAGGCCTTCTGGCTTCTAAGAAGTGTTATAATTTATTTATTTTTTTCACCTGATTCTTGAAATTTGAGATGCTGAGCTTACTAGTACCATCTCCAGGAGAAAGCTGATCAACAAATCCACACCTAGCATAACGTGCACTGGTTTCCTCTTCATACTTTAACAATGGTTTGGAGCATAGAAAGCAGAATTTGCAATAGTAGCCAGGCAACAGAATGGTAGAATATTGGGGTAGATTATCCTTCCTGTACTTTGTCCATTTGTGGGAAGAGGAAACGGCCAACAATAGATCCATGCTTGCAGAATGCAATATAAATATTAGACTAAGTGTAGATATTGATCTACATTTTATTATTACATGCTTCTGATAGAGTTCATGCCTATAAGTCAATTTGTTAAAAGACTCCTTGTTTTTTTTCAAAATTATCAAATCTCTGTGACTATGGAAAATCCTGCTTGTAATTCTTGGTGCCTGTACAGGAGAGCCAGCAAGAAAGCTTGGCCTGTGGGCAGGAAATCCCCCTACCACACCTTTCTGATTTACACTGATTCCTGATACACACCACATGTGTCCCCTCCCTCCTTCCCCCATTTGCTAAGGTTCTGTTCCACATTTAAGTGATGAAAAGTTAAGACCTGTGGTTACAACTTCTATGAGAAACTTCATTTTGAAGGGCTGCTACATTTCAACTTTATTGCCATGAGGAAAAATGAAGAAACAAAAGGCCACAGTCACTCAACAGCAAAGAAATCTGGGTGAAGACATTTAGTAAGTGTAAGTTCTCTACCAAAACTTGTTGAAATATTGACCTCTGGGCTGAATATTTATTTCTGTGAATCTTTAGTATGAATCAACCTCAGCTCTTGGTCCAAGAAGTTTTATGCTACAGAGAAAGTTTTTCCTTTAACTTTTAAACCACAGCAGCTTCAACAAAGCAAGTTGCAGTGAGGAAGAGAGAGGGGGATACAGCAGACAGAAATCCGTGTGGAGAAAGTGGCACATTATTTTATCAGGTGAAATGGAGAGGGTACATGCAGTGAGAATCTCAGGCTGTACTACCCTTGCTAACTGAGATATCAACATTAAAAATAACTTCTACAATGGAAAAAAAAAAAGAAAGAAACAGAACTGGGGTATGCATGAGGAGTTTGTTTGACAAAGCAGATAAAATCTCATAAACCACTTAAAGTCAGTCAAAATGGCATAGAAGTTATACTTAGTAAGCAAGTAAATAATAAAATGAGGTACCTTCTCTTTTGTCAACTTACTCAGTGGGGTCTGTCTGGGATTAACTGGTTTCCCGGGTAATGGTTTTTAAAAAATCAAACAGCCTCCTAGATCATGTAGCCAAAGAAAGGCTGGGAGATGGGTATGTTTGTGTGTCTGTATCTTACTACTTTTCTTTTGAAATTGAACTCATATTCTTAAATTGCTTGTCTCTAATCATACATACAGTACACTGTTTATCCTGAAGATGAAATTCATAAAGCCACTCATGCTGATACATAGCAACTCTTTAAAAGATGCTCAATTTAAAATATATGAAGTAATGATTATATTAATTTGGGCATTCATGCTAAGTTTCTAAGGATAAAAGTTTGCATTTACTGAGATTGCTGAATATGGATTAAGTTATTCTTTAATGTATTGTATATTCCAACAAGTATTCTGCACATATTTATTCAACAGTAATTCCCACTATGCTCAAATGAGTTTACTCTCATGAAAAGATGCATAGGAATATAGCTTTCAGATGAGTATTTAAAATTTGGAGATCACCTCTTCTTTATCTAGAAGAATATACTGCCTGCATTAACATACCAGAGTAAGTGAATGATTTTATACAGTGAAAACTAATGTTCCATAGCCTTTGAATGTAAGTTCAAAACACTTGAGTTTATCAGTGAAATCTCAGTCATGGGTTTATATCTCCCAGTCCTGTCTTCCATCCAGCTCCTCTATAATGTGAGACTAATAATATAATTTTGGATTATGAGAATTACTGTTACTATGAAGGCTTTCTTAATATTTAGGAGAAAACGCTGTGTGGTTTGATGAAAAAATTATTTACATGTTTCACAAGCTAGGCCCACTCTTCTGGACATTAATTGAAGTGAATCTGGGAACATATCAGAAGATATATCAATATTTATCATGCAGCAGGTGCCAGACTGATTAAGTAGGGCCCCTTTCATCTAGGATACGAGACTGCCAGAAGGCTCTCAAGGAATAAGACTTGTAACCTGATTGCTTTCTTTAAAAGATGGTAGTTACTGACAGAAAATGAATGCAAGTAAATATTATAGTATTGCAGCCAGAATTAATTTTGAATGTATTTCACTGGAATTAATGCAAGTTTTCAATCCCCAGGAATCACCATTAACAGATATCAGCTCATACTTAGCTGCTTAATTTATTATTATGAAAATAATAAATCCTGTAAGAAAATCCACACCCTAAAGTACATTGCTTTAAAATATGTTCAATTGACAGTGGTACTTAGGAGATGCATAACCATGGATTTAGAATTTTTAAAAAATGAGTAAGTCATTGGAATTTTGCAATCCAATAAGTACAAGTATATTCAGTGGAAATGATTCCTAAATACTCCTGCAACATTGAGAATAGAAGTAAATGTGACAGTCCTTATCTTATTATTCTGTCAAAATCCAAGATTATTTTTGTGTTGTGGGAGTAATTCAGCTTCACGTGGAAGAGAATTTCAGCTCATCCAAATACAGCTGTGGATAGAAAATGAATAAATAAACAGAAACAATTAAATGGTATGAAAAGTAGCAAATATAGTTTGCTCCAAAAGCTGCTTCTAATGAAGGGAAACATAACTGGGATGATTAAGGATTCATGGAAAATCTTTTCAGATCTACTTCTTTAGCACAGTTTATTTCAGTTTTAAAAGCTGTGATGCCTTGACTCCAAACAGATGCTAATGGATGGGGGGGGGCAGTTAGGAGGGAAACATATTACTTTATTACAGTAAATTGTTGGGCTGTCCTATCAACCCATGTATCACCTCTGGAACAGAGAAGAGGACTTTAGAAAGTTGTTTTCTTCAGTCATTAGAAAGAAAAAGGTAACTGCCCCAGTATATGGAAGAGAGAAAAAAATGAGGGAAGTCTCGATGGATGAGTGACCCTACTTTATTGTTGATTTAACTACAGACTGCTCCAATTCCAAATGACAGTATAAACATGGATGCATAATGGATGCAGTTCTGAGTTTTAGATGAAAGGCCCTCAAATTCTGTTATATTTATAGGCTCTTCATGAAGACAAGTGATATAATATGAAACACTTAGAAAAATAAGAAATTGTTGTTTGGTGGTAGCCAAAGCAGCATTTTTCACTCTCTAGAAAGCTTCAAGAATATTATAAGAAGGGGGTAGTATAAGAAGTGATGCTTATCAATTCTGCCATCAGAAAAAGAAAAGCCCAAGGCTCTTCTGATAGTAATGGTGGGGTTCAAGTAGCATAGGTGGCAGCAGATGAAGATGAGGGTATACTGAGTGTCCCCCAAAATAAGCAATTCAATTCCACCATATCTCCACTGGTAGATCCTTGTGGGTACATTCTAGGGTTAACATGTAACTAAAGCACAAAACAGGAATTAAACTAGGGCTTCAGTCTGAAGCATTTTTCACTTCAGAGAAATTTTCAGTGGGAAACTTCTGCCTTTATTATAACGGTATGTACAAAAATACTATTATCTCACTTTCAGAAAATTGGCAACATGTGAAACGGTGTCTCTACCACTGACAAATGTATGTTTTCTTTAATAATCTTTCTTCTGGTGCCATCACTGTCAAGTACACTGGGACTTCCATACATTTCCTTTTCCTAACTCTCCCCAACAGTATGTATTGGGGAATGGATAAAAAACAAATGGATTACAGCATATTATGATCCAAGCAGGAGAATAAAAGTGTAGAGATTTTAGTACACAAATCACAGCATCAATTATGCCTCAAGAGGACCTCCATCTATTCACATTTTCATGGTTCATATTGAAAGATTGTACCATGTGACGCTATTTCATTCTTCTCTGTCACCTTTTCAACAAGCCACAGACTGTTTCCTGGAAAGTATATTTTTTACTTCTTTCTATGATAACAAACTGTCCCAATATATATACCCATCCTGCTATTGCATTTTGGGGTAAGCAACATTATGTAAAGCATAGAAAAGGAATAATAAATAGTAAGCAAAGGAAATCATGCTTGAGATTAGGAAATGAATAGGAAATATAACTCAAACTACTTTACACCAATGCCATTCACTATTCCTCTCCATACCTTTTCATCCTTGCAAACCACCCTTGTTTCCACCTTACCCATACCTTGATTTATAACACTGCATTTTGTTCTTTAAACCTTTCTCTCTTTTTAAGGGTCTTGTTAACTCCATCCAACCAAAACTTTGTCATCTTCCCCATCCGTTCATCCTTCCAGTATATGTTTGTTGTGTGATTCTTCATTCATTCTCTCTAAATGACCAAACCATCCAAAATAGTCTTTCACGTTTGTCACTCACTGTTATATTCAATTTCACTTTAATTTAGCACCATTCATGATCATATGTCTTTGTGTTTTATCATGCACGCTTCTTAACCAACTTATTCCCACTGTATTCAACTTACTTCTAGGTGTCTCTAGACATGCCCTATTTATTAATCAAATTTATATTCTGCCTCAATCACAAGACTCTTGGTGGCTCATAAATAAACAGTAACAATATTAAAAAATAAGGCAATTAAAACCCAGACACAACACATGGCATCAGACCCAGAAAAGCTCTGTCTTCAGCTATTTCCAGAAGGCAGACAATGTTGGAGACTGCCATGTAATATATGGGGAGAAGCACACTCTTATATAGAACTATTTTCACCCTGAACAGCCATTCCTCACAACAGACCACATACTACTGGCTTCCTTACTATCAACATTTGCATCTCTTAATATTTCTCCATGAATTTGACCATCTTTAGTAAATATTCTACAAGGTATTCATGTGTTTGCTCACCATTTATGTATGCAATTGTTCACTCCATTTTCTTTGTCAGCCACAACTATCTTGGCTTTTGATACCTTAATTTTCAGATCTATACACCTCATCCGTACTGCAATCATTTGGATTTGCAACATCATCTGCATACAACATACCCATGCATTCACACCCCCAACCACCACATCTTTAATGTCTCCCAAAAATTCCTTATACATTTCTCCAGAAATATTTTAAATCTCTCAAACATATTCTGGTAGATAAAAAATGCTAAATATGCACTAATCACATTATCTAATATAATATAAAAGATACTCAGAGTAAGTTCTAATGAGCAGTTAACATATTGTAATATATGTAATGAGCCTAGAAAGCCTAGCTTTGTGATTGTTACTCTTTCTTTTCTTTTCAAGTCACACTTGAATTGCATACCTATAAAAAGCATAAATTGTCATTTGCCTTTACTAACTGTCCTGAACTAAGTATTGATAATAGATCCAGAAATAAGCAATTACTGTCAATAATGCATGATAGCAACTAACTTTAAAAAAATAATGGGCCACCATACTAAATCATAGTGAATTTAACATTGTTTATTACCTAGAAATGCTTCCCTTTGAGAAATGGAATATAAATATTAAATATATTAATAAATGTGTTTATAATATTCACAGTTCTTATTTGAGCCAGTATATCTATAAGTACTGGATGAAAAGGGGGAGATTCAGGTTCTCAACCTCTTCCTGCATGTCTCTGGATGCTCTGGGAGAGGGACATTTGGCCATGATTCTACAAAACTGTTATTATGAGTACAGTACTCTCTTATTTGCCTCATTTAGCTAACTCCAGAAATACAAATAACTCCTGTCAATACAACTTTTTTGTGCACATGCTTAATGTCTATATAGCCCTGGTATTTCCATGTTCAAAGCACAATGTAGTGCTTCTTCCACAGATAAAAGCCACAGTAGACATCTTTATATTTCCAGTTATATCCAAGCCTTCCATTATTGACATGTTCCCTGGGACTTTAGGTGTATAGCTGAGAATCTTCTATGTCACTCACATGAGGCAAGGGGCCCATACAGAGAACCAGATCTCTCATCCTAGGTTAGCTTTGGTGGCAAAAGCACAGAGGCTTCTTCCCCCTTGGGCACTTTTGTGTGAGCAGGTATGAACTGATTCCAACAAGGAGATGCTAATATACAAATCTCAGACTTTATGCTCATTGTTCCCCGACAGACAACCAGGGAATCGGCCGTCTCCTTGTTCCCCTTCCAGGCTCCATTAAAAGGTAACGTCCACTTTTCGTACAAACTAGTTTTTATCCCCGCCAAAGTTGGTCCCTTGGGAGGGAGAGCTGCGGCCGAAGGCCTCCCTCACGGTGTCTGGCCTCCAGTGACCCCGGCGCTTCTTTTGCTTGCTCCTGTCAGGGACTTTCCGAGAATCCCGCCCCAGGTCCTTCCTTCCTGCGCCTCCCCGTTCTCGCCCCTGAGGCCTGACTCACCGTCCTCGTAGTTCTTGAGGTAGTAGTCTGGTCCCGGTCCACCACGGCTCTTGGCCAGGTTCTTCACGTTCTGGAACTGCAAAAAGTCGGTCCTTTTGCCCGCGAAGCGGAGAAAGGCGGGTGCCAGGCCACGCGCCAAGGTCACTAAGCGCCGGGAGCTGCACAGAAAGGGGCTGAGTGAGCGAGGACGAAAAGGAGGGAGTGAGGCAGCACGACGGCGGTGGCCCGACCAGCCAAGCCGGGCTGGGCGCGGCGCCATCGTGGCTCCGGTGCCCGTCAAGCAACGGCTCGCCAGGCCGGAAGCTATCAGCGCAGCTCCGGGAGAGGCCCCAAAAGCAGAGTACACTGACTTGAATTCCCGCACCAGCTGCCGGAGGAAAGCGCCGGAGAGGCAGGCATCCCTTCTCCAGAGATTGCCACAGGGACAGTGGCGGCTCTCAGCCACATGCGGACACCAGGAAAGGCACAAGGAGCCGGCGCCTCGCCCTGGGAGGGCACTTGCGCTCTCCCGCCGGAGCTGGCGTTGCCCTTGCCATCTCCTCGGACTCCGTGGAGGTCCCTTTCCCTGCTTCCCCCCCCCCCCCCCACGTGCTTGGGACAAGAGGCGGCGCAGCGATTGGCTGTTGGTGGGGAAGCCCGTTCTGTCCTGACCAGCGAAGCAGAAGGACCCGGGTTTCTTTTGCTGCCTAAGGCGGTTACATTTTCCAGCCGTTCCCTCTTCATTGCCACTCGTGGCATCGCCCGCGGCTCCTCTCCTGTTTTCTCCTCCTGAACGAAAATCGCCAGAGGAGACGGGAAGGCTGGGGCCTGGGTGATTGCCCTTGGGGCGCCCCGAGAGGAGGCAGCTTGAGACCCCCTGCAGACCTCTAGGGATGAAATCCACCCGAGCAAACCTCCGGAGAGGGGCGGGGGAAAAGACAAGCAGCGAGATTTTTCAGAACAGCGATACGTTTCCGAGATGCTTTCTCCATTACAAACATGTGCATCTTAATAGGAACCATGGCCCGGCCTCTTCGCCGCGGCTCTGCGGGCCGTGGGAGCCCGGAGGGCGCACGGGTCTAACCGCAGCGGGGGCCACGAGGGCTGGAAAAGCTAAAGAAAACTCGGGGTGGGGAGAGAAACCGAGGAGCCGCCCCTTACCTGAGGAAGTCCAGCCAGCCGTCGTGGAGGATTGAGGGATCCAGTTGCAGCGAGAGGAAGTTCTCGCTGGTGACGCGGAGGGAGCTCCTGGTACTCACGTCCAGGAGGATGAGTGTCCTGCCCGGGGTGCCCTGCGGGCTGGTCCGGGCGGGAAGACGCTTCACCCCGGCCTGAGAGGGGAGAGAGAGGTGAGCCAACAGCGCCAGTCCAGGGGCCAAAAGGGCCAAGAAGCCAGGAGGGCCAGAGCCGGGGCAGGGCATGCTGGGCCGAGGGGGGCTCCCCAATTAAGTCCCGCGCCGGGCACAGCCAGTCACGGGCAGCTAATTGTCCGGAGTGCAAAGCGTGGGGGCGCGCTGCCTTTTTTCCCTCCCCCTCCTCCCCCCAATGTTTTGGTGCTGGTGGAAGAGGGGAGCTCACGCCCCTGACCAGCCTTCCCCGGGGCCGGTGCCAAGACGCCTTGTTCGCCAGCGCCGCCCCTAGAAGAGTCGCCGCCTGCGGACATTTTCGCGTTTCCAAAGGTAAAGGGGAATTGCTCCTGGCTTAACTCTCTCGGCCCGCGATCCCCAAGGGTCCAGGCTGGTTCCCTAAAGGACGATGGCTGCAGGCAGGGAGCGTTTGTTGCCAACGGCCTTTCCCCTCTTTGGTTGCTTGAAAGAAACCTCCCATCCAGGAATTGCAAACAGTCCTTCAGCTAAGGGTAGTTTTGCCACCGAAGCCTCACCTGGGCGGGTCAACCAGAGCCCCGAAATAGACTGCATTGTTCATTCTATTGCTCTCTCGCAGAGAAAGTGCTGGCAGTTCTGAAGAGATCTGGAGCCCGTGCAGAGGGAGGCGGGGGTGCTGAGTGGGGGGGGGGAAGCATTAACTTTAATCTTTGCTTGTTTTCTGGTTCCCCTGCGCTCTTACCGAGCGGTCGGAAAATCAAAAGGGTTGGAAGGGTGCAGGGATACTAGTTAGCAGTTTAGCCGCTGCCTAAGGCCGAGAGCGGAGTCCAGAGCCGGAGGCCGCCGAAAAAGGAGCACTGGGGTTTCAGGAGAAGCGCTGCCCTGAAAAGTAAAGCTCTGCCTGCAAGGAGGAAAACCGGAACGAGATGGAGTGGTGAGTCAACCCACCTTCTAGGCCAGGAGGGTTATTTTTCCCATATTGGAAAGGCAGCCTTTCCCGAACAGCCGGGAAAAGTTCTGCGAAAATGCCCTCCAGTCTTTGTACCCTCTTACCTCTGCGTTCAGCGCAGTCGCCTTCCGCCTTTTCCTTGGGAACCTTTCTCTCCCTGGGTTCCTCGGCTGCAGGAAGAATCAAAGGCAGCGCTGAGGTATTTTTCTAATCGGAGGTGTTCGGAACTGAGGCTGCCATACGGGGCAGGCTGGGGATAAGCGAAGCGATTAATTGAATGGATCCAGTTTTGTCCCGTATACAACTGAAAGAGCCGCCTTAAACGCAGATAATCGCCACTCCCCTCTTCTTTGGGGGAGATCCACCGTGGAGCATGGGATAGTTCCAGTTCAAAACAAGCCTCCAACGGCGCTCTTAGTGGATGATGGTATCCCCTTCCTTTTGATGTGTTGACCTGACTTTTCTGAGCGTAAGCTCCACGTGGAACAGAGGAGAATTGCTTCCGAGTAAATCTGCGTGACCGCAATCTTCCATGGAGTACTGAACACGAAATCAACTCTAGAGAAATCCAGATTATTCCTTTCCCAAAAAGAAATATTTCTGATGGAATTAGGTTGCTAAACAGCTGGAAGAGCTGGCCTTGGTCTCTCGGAGGCTTGTTTACATGCAGCCTGATGGTGCCGCGGCGGAAACGACTAGGCGGCCCCTACAGAATGGCGATCAGCTCCTTTTACCTCTGCGCGGAGACAACCAGCACTTCTATAGAGGTCGTTCTTGTATATTCATCTCCTGAGTCCACAGGATTTATGGTCTAGAAAGATATATATATATATCTATATATATTCAAAGAAACGCACCTCAAAACATTAGGGGAGTGTAGACGAGCGATTAGAATTCCGCAGCGTTTCCAATATTGGATATTGTCTTCAGAAAGTGGTTTTGTGCCGGGGCTGCGGGCATCCCGATCATGTCTACCCTGAAGTAAATACTAATGGGTTTAGTCGATTGCAGCTCTAATTTGTGGCTCAGAGGTTAGGATTAACCTTCCTTCCTCTCACTGGATGATCTGGTATAGGAAGCGCCTCAGTGAAATGTGAGAGAGGAACCGATTGCACTTTGTGGAGATTAAGTCTAAAAACATTTCTACTCACGAGTAAGTTTCAGATATTGGGATTTTCCCTGGAAGATGGAGATGATCTTGTACACAAGACAATTGCTAATTACTTAGATCTCTATGGGCTTCAGATCATCCCCCCCCCCCAGTCTTGTGTATTTTTAATTTAAAAAATAAATTCTACCAGCCCTATTGGAGCTTACTTCTGAATAAATACTGTATAAGAAGAATGGGGCCACTGTAATGATTATTTGATAGGCAACTAGGGTAAGCCTTCATTGATTTGCAATAGGATTTATCCCATCGTAAACCTCAAACAAAATGATCAGTTTACAGAGAACCTTTCTCAGCCATAGACCCAAGGAAGACAGATCTTATTTTATGCTCCTAATATTTCCAAATGGTGAAAAATGCACTTCTGCAGTAAATTATCCTGTTATATCCATCTGGGAATACCCTGCTATTAAGGTTCACTAGGAACGAGGTGTTGCCATGGGGTTAAAATATTTCAGTCAGGAAAGGTGCTGTATCTGATGTCTCCTTAGAATCAAGGAACAGCAGCAAGGGTGGAGGAATGGCGCTATTGCGCTGGGTTACTGAACTTACCCGGCCCGGTGAAAAATATATTAAGTCATGGTCGTCAGGGGGCAGTGAGATTGGACTGAGCTCCGAGTTTGGAAGAAAATATTGCAAGATGGGGATAATATCGCTCCTCCTTCGTGAATGTAGATCTTTCCCCATTCCCAATGGTAGCCCAACGGGGTCATTGAGCTCAGTAGCCTCTTTCCTTCTACCCTCTCTCCCTCCTCTCTCTCTTGACAGTTTCCAGATCCAATGCTAGGAAATTTTAAAACATAGTGAGTTGGGTGTGTAACTGCTAGATTCTTCACTGCTATTTTGTGGAAAACTTAGAGCAGATAGAGTGTCTCTCTGAGTGTTCAGTTTGTTGATCATTCTTATTTCCAGTACATCTTCCAGTTATATTAAAAGGCATCAAGTTTATAGGATTTACAATACTGGTTGCCCATGAGGCATAGTTTACCCAATGAGTTATTTACATTTAATTAAACTAAGTTTAATACTTTATACATATTTCAGTTCTGCAAATTAAGAAGATGTCCTGAAATAAACTTGGGAAACCTGGTAGGAAGCATCTGCTATATTTTCTTTAAGCTTGACATCTTTTATGTACAAGATGAGCCATGATATTATAAAATTGGTGAAGAGATGTAGTAAGTAACCCTTTTCCATTTATTTTAAAGCATTGGTGGTTTTATACAGATCATTTTCCTCTTTTGTGATACATAGAGAATTTAAATTTTTTAAATACTTGGTTGCTACCAAGGATTTCTGATTAGTCTTTTCTTCCTCTCCAAACCAATATTCTAAATATCCATTTGAAAAATCTGGACGCTCATTCACTGTGCCATTGATTTCTGTAAGGGTATGAAGTTGATGCTGTTCTAAAGAACCTAATACTAATGCTAGTAATGATAATTCATTACATTTATATGCTGCCTGACTCCTAGTGACTCTTCCTGCTTATTATCAGATAAACTTCCCTCACCTTTAAAGTGTCACAAAATCTCTGCCATTTTTACCTCCTCTGAAGGTCCAAAGTTACCTTTGTTGTTTTGATGGCTGCTGGAATTCATTGAAGCAGCACTTCTAAGGATTCCTTCAAAATGTCAGGAAAGAGCTGGGTTGGAAGTGTCAATTATTGCAGCCAACTCAGAAATGCCACGCTCTGCAGGACTTCTTTCTGCAATCTGTGGAAGAGCTTGTTTTCTTTTCATTATAATAAAAGATAAAATGTATGCTACTGGGAATTTATCTCGGGTTCTGATACAGTTGTACCAGTCAGGGGACTGTGATCCCAATCTATTCACTGAAAGGCAATTCCACTGAAAATATCTTTTAGGAGTGGGCTAAAGCATTGCTCACACTCATATGCTAAAACAGTACATAAGCCTAATCATAGCATTGCCTTAGCAGAATTGCATTATGTAATTTTCACGCTATATGGAAATAAATTCCCCTGATGTTTAATGGCCAGCGTTTGGACTTATCTGCTTCAGGGGACTTCATTTGTTCCATTCCCTTACTCCAAATGAATTACAGTAGCATGTATCAGTTCTGTCTTTCAACTGTTGTTTTCTAGCTTGCTTTCCTTCAGAGGAAGGACATCCATCTTCATCACTCAATTTTATACAGGTCTTCTCAGAAGTGAGATTTTTTACTACTCAGATCTACTTAATTCCAGGCATTTTTTTTTTCACTGTTGAAGAATGCTAAAAGGAATACTACTTCCCACTGCATTTTTGGAGCTTCCTAAGGATTTGTTTGTAATTTTTAATTTGTTTTAATGAGGAGGTGAGCTAATGAGCTGATTTAAATACCCAGAAAGCCCAATTTATCCATGTTTCTTAATACATTCATTAGGAGCATATGAAAAAAAATAGAATGCTCACATATAGTGTTTCACACTCTTGGATACCTTTTTGGTAGCAATTTGCTCAGCTTGGACTATACAGTTTGTTATACAATGCTTCAGAATTTAAAATTTATCAATCATTACATTGATAGTTCAGTAACTGGTAATGCATGTTCCAAGGCCAAAATTGCTAGACAGAGAAATAACAAGAACAAAACTGCAAATTGGAAACTCAGGCTTTAATTCTCCTAATAAAGCCATTTTTAATGCATTCAGCTGGTGATATTTGTGAATAGTATACTCTAGATACAAATACTAAACAATTAATGGGGAAGTTTCTAAGAGTTTGTTGTGTTTTTCATAATTTTGCATGGAGAAATGCTTCTCAGAAAAATGAAGTGCCAATGTTGTTTGCTTGACAAATGAGATTGGAGCCTATGGAAAATCCAAAAGCAAGGCTGAGTTCACAGCCCAAATGATTAATTCTAATTCAATCCTGCAACCCTACCCAGTCTGGTGTTTCCATTCAACTTGATCCTGGAAACCTAAGCAGGGTCTGTCTTGTTGAGTACTTGGATGGGAGACAACCTTAAAATTCCAGGACTGTGGGCCAGCCAGAACAAACATCTCTGAAGGTGATCATGGTAAACCACTTTCTTAAGTGTTGTGAAGAAAACTGCAGGGACACGTGTTCAGGGGGCCAACAGGGTATGAGCTCGACTCAAGAGTATCTTTACCTTTTTTTGTATCTGCTCACAAAGTCTGTAGAGGATTAGGTGAGAGGCAGGAACTGTCAGCGGTTAGACTGAATTTTGCTTGTGTTTGGGGTCTAGGCTGAGCCGTCCTAGGCGTTAGTTGGGATGGGAGAAGAAAGGCAGGGCGGGGGGCAGAGAACGACAGCTTCCCCCGAATTTCTGTCCCCACCGAACCTGCTTGCAGAAGCCAAAGGAAAAAAATCTGATCTTGCCGACCAAGTATCCGACAGAGGGCACGCTACGCGAAGCTTCTAAGGCTTTGATTTGCCTTCCGGTACAAAAGTATCTGACATTGCTCTAAGAGCGGTCGTTCCCTGAGTGCCTCCTGGCGGCCGAAATTCATGTCAGTGCCTGAGAACGAAGGACGAGATTCCTAACATGCAGACATTATTTGACAGCGGGGGGGAGGGGGGGGATGTAAAAGAACCTACAGCACATTCGTACGTCCTTCCACGCATCTCGGAACTCTGTCGATCTGTGAAGAGAAGGCAAAGCTGGATAGGAGACCTCGCTCACTGTTTCTGCCGGACGGTAAGAACAGAAAAGTTATCCGCTGGCTCAGGCCGTGGGCCCATTTAGTCCAGCATTCTCTACCGAACAGGAGCCAAATGCATTTAGGAAGCCCGCAAACTTGGTGGATCACACAGGCATCTCCCGGTGCCCCTCTCTTGATGTTATTTAAAATATGCTGCCAGTGGTTCAGGAACTAGTATGCAGCCATGCAGATTCACTACTGTACGAAATTGCAAATTCGTCTAGCCCAACCCACTGGTACGCGTGGAACCGCATCTCTTGATGTTTTATACAGTTAATCAACCCCGATGATTACCAGCAGCTACTGGTGTGAACTGAAGTTCCGTGCCTGCATTATTTGAAAAAGAATGAACACTGATAGGTTTGTCCAAGTGTGCACCAGCTCACCCTGGTCCGGCCCGCTTTTGTGATTACATTAACCTGGACGTTCCCGAGGCACACGGACGAGCATCGTGCTCCTTGGTTTATGGTTTCGTTCTGAATCCCTTGGCCAAGGAAACACCTGTACCATAAGTGAATGGACTTCTGAAGCTGTCAAAGGTTTCGGAGCGTGCGGTGCCACACATCTGCTCTCCTGGGGGGCTACAGTCGCCAAGAAGGACAGGGTAGGATCTCAGGCTCGGCTCGAGCTTCCTAATTTAAAATGCAGGCCGTACTTATCGTCTGTGAGATGCCCTTAACTCAGGCTCCAGCGCGCATTAATAATGCCCAGGGTTTGCTTGTTCCCATTGCTTTCCCCAGGAACCTGCCTAGCAGTTCTTCCTTTGCTCCCGTCTCCAGATCGTACAGAGACATTTTCTCCACCCCCGCTGTGGATTAGCAACTTGACGCATTTTCTCATTCTTCTGATCTGTGAGATCTAGACTGAGCGATGTCAAGGGTATCAATGATCTGTTCAGGGAGGGGGGGGGGGAAATCCCTTTTACAACACTCACGAAACTTCTTCCAGCGGAAGGAATTAGAGGTGTGTGAATGTTAAAATAAACCGAAATAATATTGTGGTATATGGGGGGCTTTTTAAACCACCAGAGAGAGAAGCCAGGGAGCCTACAGGTTCAGCCTGGCACCTGTAATATATTTAAGGGTGATCCTGATTTCTCTGCGGATACTTGAGCTTGTCCTGTGCGACTGCGCTTGGCCCAGGGCTCCCTTCGTCTGACATCCCGATCCAGCGGGACGTGCAGGAGATTTGGGGAAAGGGTTCTCAGGCGCTTACTCCTTCGGTGGCGAGGGGCGCCCCTCCTCGCCGCCTGCCCCCGCTCATTCTGTGCTTTACAGCAGGTTCTACGGCAAAAGCAAGCAGATGATAAAAACACCCTGTTCTGCAGCCAACCCTGATATTACTTTTTAAAGCAAACTTGCGATCATGTATAACTTTGCAAGTTGTAGTTCGCCTTGACTACAGCAGTACTTTGCACGTAGTGTTGGTTGTTGCTCCTCTGATATCAAATCCATTCGTTACGCGAGAAGACGCGTCGCGCCATTTTGTTGTAACATAATACAACGCGTGTATTTCAATAAAAAATTATTTCGCAGGTACGAGGCCAGTCAGTAATCTTCCCCTCTCGCCCTGCACTATATTTGTAAAAATAAAAAGCAAGAGGATTGTAATCCGGACTGACTGGGTGTTCGTTTGCCGCTACTCCTCCCCCTCATCTCTCGCCCCCTCGGGGTGGTCATTCCGGGCGGGGTAGAGGCAGGGCCCTGATCCCCTGTGCTAATAATCCACGGGGGCAGGGGGCAGAGAAATGCCCCTGTGGATCTGGCTTTGTAGCAGCAACAACGTCCCGTATAGGAGATTCAGAAGAAATTCAGAGGCAACTGGTTTTGTACAAACGTCTGCCGCCGCTGCTGCGCCCCACCAAGTTTCAGGACCGGTTTCCAAAAAAAATTATATTTTGGTTTTCTTGGTTTGGATCGCCCCCGTATCCTATGCTTTGAAGCTTTTGGACTGGTTTAATTTATGCAGATCATATTTATACTTGCCCGGGCTTGAAAATCTTATGATCTGGCAGCTGTAAATAGATCAAGTAGCAGTTGGTGTTTTTTTCTTAACTAGATTGTACTCTGGATATTCATGGGAAACGTATGTTAGGATTAAATGTCTGAAGCAGAGGTGGTGTGTCTTTCTTTTCTTAAGAAGTAAAATCTAGTGGAAGGCAAAGTGTTTATTCCGGTCTTCATTGCCCTGCAGAGATTAGTCCTTGAGACCAGAGAAGCACTGGACAACTGTTCCTGAACTTGGTGCCCTCCAGATGTCTGTCTAGGGACAAGAGGAAAGTTATCAAGTGTCGGGTGGCAACAAGTCCCAAGCATAAAAAATATGTCATTGTTTGATGATGGTGATGGTGGTGTGCATCTGGCTTGTCTTGCCAGGATCTATTCTCAACCTACAGCCATCATTTTTTAAAACTAAGATAAAATTAAGGATTTTCCAGATCTGTTGCATTTGCTGTTATATGTTCAGTTGGCGGGCTCAGAGATTGGGACATAATCCAGTCAAGGTTTAAGCACTTTTGTGACCTTTTTGTTTAAATGGGAAGATGTAGGTTAGGTCCTAGATAGAGGTCTTCCATCCCAAGAGATTCTAAAAATAGCTGAGCATTTACCAAATCATGTTTAAGGTGAGCATTAATAATTGGCCATTGAATGTGGACTAACATTTATACACTCTTTATGTCTTTGCCTCCCTTCACAGTACAAATAAAAACAATTCTGGAATTCTTTCTTTCAGCTTTCCTTCTTGTATATATACTCAGATAATTTTCCACTGAGATCAAAGAAACTTGTTTTAGTCTGGTGTTAAATGGATCCCCTCTTAACTATTCTGTGGGCATCTCTTGGGCCTGAAAGGAAACATATATCCCAATTAGATGCATGTTTCCAATAGAAGAGAATATATGTAGCTCAGGATTGAACTGTGGAGTCCTTGGTGCTCTCTGAGCTTAGTTGTTTCCTTGCAGACATTTCATGACCAAGCTCAGAGAGCACCAAAGACTCCACAGATGCATGTTCACTGAAAATAAGTCCAATATAGTCTGAGCAAGCAATTTCAACTAACTGAGAGTAAGATTAAATTAATTCATTGAGATGTATATCTGAGTCAGACTCTACCAACCACACTTTTGCTTTTTTATTCAAAAATATTCTTATTATCTCAGTTTGTTAAGTACAGTGATAATATGGTAACTTCTCTCTATCTACCTATTTGCATGATTCATTGAAATATCACCTAAAAGCAGGATGAAGAATTCTTGTTTTTAAACAATGTTTTTTGCTACATATATCAGCCTTCCCCTTGGTTCTCCCATGCTGGCTGGGAATTATTTAGAATTTCAGCCTAACAGAGAGAGAGAGAGAGAGAGCACGATCTCAGATATATAAGTAAACACTTCAATGGTAAATAAAAATTAAAACTACAGCAAAAGTAAAACAATGTCACTGTAGACCCTATAAATGTAGTTTTGGAGATACCTTTTCAAAAAGGTATCTAAAATTGGAGAAACTGCCATATGTTTGGTGGAAAAAATGTAATAAAAGGAAACATATACCCAAAATAGGAAAACAGAGCAATCCCGATCACATTCTGCTGTCTGACTTTTAACTTTGTATTTTATATACTCTTTTAGGTGTAGGTCTCATCCCAAGAAATCTATGTTCTAACAAAACTACTTTACATAGTAGTCAAAGTAAAGCAGTCTATATTTTCTTTTTCAGCTCTGTTAAGTTCCTCTGACAGTGTTTCCAATAAGTGAGTAGAGGATTGCATTTAGAGCTGTCCACTGAAGTAATAAGCCTTAAAAGTGCTTAAATGTGGCTAAATCATTCCCAGTGTGTTTATATGATCTCTCCCTGAAATGGAAAATTTGACTAATGATTTCTCTTTTCCAGAGATTACACATACGTACACATCTTGAGGTACAAGTTAATTCTGAGAAAGCAGAGTTGGGTGCTCAGCCATAGCTGGCTCAGGCTGGGAAGCAAAGTCTTGCTTTGCAGAAGAAAGAGATTTACAAAAAGCAGATGATGTAAGGGAATCCTGCACATTATGAAGTAACCATCCGGTCTGTAGGCTTCTGCCCCGGTGAAGACTGCTGCACAGCCTTTGATGAAGTGACATTCCCTCACAGCCCAGCTCTGCTTCAGATAATGTTTCAAATAGGCCGATGAAGATCTTTTTGCCTCTTTTAAGATAAATAAGAGAATGCTGAAAAAAGTGTCTTCCCTTATTTCTTTCCTCTGCTCTATGAAAGCCAGGCCGGGTGAAGGGGAGGAGGGCAAGGCCAGAGTGGGACGTGGAGTCAAATCATGCAGGATTAAACAGAATCCAGCTTTGAATTAGCCTCTGCAGTAAAGGCAAGTTAAATTAACTGCAGCAATGTGTGTGCTGGAGAAAACCTTTGCACAGAACCTGGTTCCCAAGGCCCCGATGGAATGAGAAGAGCCCTCTCTGCCAGCAGGCCTCCCAGTGAAACTTTGACATTGCTTTGCCTGGTAGCAGCCTTGCTTAGATTGCCACAAATCAGAAGATGGCATGGCATGGCATGGCATGGCATGGCATGGCATGGCATGGCATGGCATGGCATGGCGTGACATACGGCAGCTCCAGACTTTTGAGTGAGCCATAAACACAGGCAGGGAAAGGGCACTGCTTTACCAACACCCTCAGCTCTGACACTTCTTGACTATAGCTGCATGACAGAAGGAAAATCTGTCCTAGTAAAAAGTAAGGATCTCTCATAGTAAACATCAGTCATAGCTCTACTAAGAGGTTCAGTACAATATATGGTTCAGTACACCTAAAAGTGTTGTCCTTTTCAGAGAAAGCCAAAGTTTGAGCAAGTAAAAGAATTACTTTATGGACAAAAAACTGGAAGATTGTAAAGATTATATTCATAGGAGGGAGCCCTACCTGCCCTCCACCAGCGCTCTCACAGCAACCGGTGCAGAAATTTACAGTGGGCAATGAGAAAGAAATCTATTGTTTGAAGCCGATTCCAGCTGCGTTGGCTGGAAAGAGACATTTTCACCTTCCAGGCAGAAAAAAATCCATGCCAGCATTTAAAGTCAAAATGTGCGTGACCCATGACTAATTAATTTCTTCCTGAATTGTATTTTGTTTATAACTTTTACCATGGAAGCAATATATTTGCACTGATTTGGTATATACCTCTTCCTCCTATCCTCCAGGACAAATAGTTTTACTGGATGACTGCCCTACAGTCTTAGAGAAGTGGTTTCTACTATAGACCTTGTATTAAGTTAAAAGAGTTGATGATGGGATAGGGATGTTAAGTTAGCATATTCTGTGGGGAACAAGTAAGAAAGAAGCATTGCACCAGAGCAAAAACTAAGAATATAATTTCAACAGCTTTATCTTTCATTTTAGAGTATTTCTAAAGACTTTAGTCCTCAAAATAAGTTTAGAGATTCAAATCTGTCATGTTATAACCAATAATCAGAGCTGTCCAAATTGAAGTCTGCCCCAAGGTAATCTAAGTTTTACTACAAGTAGTCCTCAAGTTATGACCATTTGTTTAACAATCGTTCAAGGTTACGACGGCACTGAAAAAGTGACTTATGACCAGTCCTCACACTTATGACTGTCACAGTGTCCCTGTGGTCATGTGATCAAAATTCAGGCACTTGGCAACTGGCATGTATTTATGATGGTTGCAGCATCCCAAGATCATGTGATCACCATTTGCGACCTTCCAAGGGGGCTTCCAATAAGCAAAGTCAATGGGGAAAGCCAGATTTGCTTAATGACTGCATGATTTGCTTAATGACCATGGTGATTCGCTTAACAACTGCAGCAAAAAAAGTTGTAAAATCGGGTGTGACTCACTTAGTGACTGCATCGCTTAGCAATGGAAGTTCCGGTCCCAATTGTGGTTGTAAGTTGAGGACTACCTGTAACAAGGAAAGCTCATTTCTGTGACTTCATTAATTCATGTGAATTTGGTTTTATATGCTTGTTTGTTTTACATAAGGCTTTTATTCTTGTAAAATCAGACTCATGAGGACAGGCAAGGCATTTTGGTGGACCCAAGAAAATACATCTGTCCACTGAAAACCAGAGTCAACATTACTCCCCACCGTATTTGTCCCCAGATGTTCTTCTGTAGAGGCATATGCCCATGTAGTGGCTAACTGGGGCTTTCTGAAATGCTTATCAGATCTTAGATGGATTCCTTATAAACACTGCCTCAACCCAACATGTTTTGAAAAAAACAGGTTAAATGCTATTTGGAGTGGTAGAGCTACATTTAAAAAAACAGGTCTTGTACTCTGTTTAAGAACACTAGTCTTGTGCAGCACACAAGGTAGATTTAAACCATGAAAGCTGTATGTTGCTGATTCTGGCACCATTGGTTGCATTATAGGCTTTTCATTGCTTCTGCCAACAGTGGGCTTTGATGACCATAACTTTTACTGTTTTTATAAGTTTGGAGGGGCAGCATCATCATTTTGCATACTCCATTCCAAAAACATGGATGTCCTTGAGATATTTTCAAGTACTGCCTTTCGTGAGGACAAGACTGGAACCATTGCCAGAACTGTGATTCCCTTGCAGCACTGAGGACAGTTTCCTAATTATAGATCATGGCCTCCCCTCTTCACTTTGTACTCTTCTTCCTGTGCTATTTTTGCACATGGGCTTAGTGCTTTTTCAAAAGAGCACTAGACCAGTATTGAGAAATAGCCTGACAGACAGGTCATAGATGACTTGGCTAATCATGCCAATCCAATCACCCACCTATTCTAGTCCACCCATGCCCCACCCCATGTCGAGGAGACCATTGTGTTTGCTTTCCTGCCAGCAAATGGTGCAATGTGAGAAACAAAGTCATGGAAACCAATTGCTTTCTTTAACTTCTCCTGTATTAAAACAATAAAGAGAACATCAGTTGCTGGCCTTGTAACTGTGCCAGAATATGGCTTGGCAATCAGGGCATCACATTTTATGACAGCATGCTTTCTGTACACAGCTCCTAATGTTAGAGACTGATGTCCTCCCCTGAAACGAAATGCTGGAAGATTCAAGAATGACGGAAAA
This sequence comes from Python bivittatus, assembly GCF_059951505.1. Taxonomy (NCBI): domain Eukaryota; kingdom Metazoa; phylum Chordata; class Lepidosauria; order Squamata; family Pythonidae; genus Python; species Python bivittatus. Next base: position 43,370,146 of record NW_028277125.1, on the reverse strand, counting down.
AAACATTCACAGCCATCACTTGAAATGATATCAATTTGGATGGTTTTAAAAGGAGAGTACAGTAGCCATATTCATGGAGGAACAGATTATCAATGACTACTAATATCAGTGTTGGTTTATTACCTCCTGAATCAAAGGCAGCATTCTTTATATAATAGTTGCTGAAATTGACTACTTGAGGCTTGTGAGCTTCCAAATGCATCCAAGTGCCCACTATTGACACAGAATGCTGGACTAGATGGAACTGTGTGTGTTTCTTGATCCAGCTGCCTCCCACAAAATTCTATCACAAAATGACCCTTTTGCCACATGGAAGAATTGTAATTTCCAGGATGTTATAGGGTCTTTTTAAGTTTCCTAACTGATCTGCTGGATTTGGGGGTAGGAAGGGTGGACGTTTTCAGTTGTTCATCAGAGTTTTAACAAATTGGGCAATTTTGAATGGAGGAATTAAATGTTTAAATCAGTGTTTTTCAAACTTGGCAACTTTAAGATGTGTCGACTTCAACAGTTGAAGTCTACACATCTTAAAGTTGCCAAGTTTGAAGAACACTGGCTTAAATACATTGGAGGGGAAAATAGTGCAGTGGTTAAGGTGTTATCTAGGACTGGTGAAATCCAGCTTCAAATTTATCCTTACCTATGGAAACTTACTGAATAATTTGGAGCTGGTCACTATTTCTCATTCCAACCTATCTCACAGGATTTGGAGCATAAAATGAGCAGAGATCCTCATTCCTGCTTTGACCTTCTGGAGAAAAGGTAAGAAATGAGGATGAGGATGAGGATGAGGATGAGGATATAATATACTGCCAGTAGGCAACTTGTTTATACAGGCATTTATTTGTTTGTTTATTATGTAGATTTATATGGCCACCCAATCAACCTATAATCAATAACTTTTATCTAGGTAAATTGACTTGTTGTGGCCACTGTGAATATGTTGCAATTTGTTCAAAAGCCTGCTGTGTTTTTTTAAAATTTTCTTTTGTTTTCTTGCTTTTATTACTGTCTTTTACCTGTTTAGCGTTTATGTTTTTGCTATTTTATTTTTTACTGCCGATAGCTGTAAAAAACTTGAATACAATTTGCTAGCTACAGATTTAATGAACATACAAATGCATTCCAGTACAACCTGCTTAAAAAATAAAAGAAGTTTTTCTGATTGCTGTTGTTGTTTTAAGGCAATAGTTTTAAGCTGGGATTCCAGAACGGAATACATCTGCTTGGAAAGATTAGGGAAAACCCTACTTTCATCTGGATTGGGGATGGGGAAGGGAGTCAAAAAAAGAATATCTTTTGGCACAGATATATAGGGCAAATAAAATAAAATAAACATTTAGAAAAGGCCCAGACCCAACCAAGAACTTCATTGTTTGCACCAGTTGAGGATCTGGCACCCAGTTGGTGTGAATGGGTTGTTTCTTTCAGATATTATCATAATTACTTCTGAAAGCCGGGTTCCTTTTAAACTCTTTCTCCCTGTAAACATTAAGTCCACAATTTTGTTAGGCTTGTAAATAAGCCCCCACACTCCTCCTTCCTCTTCTAAGCTTGCTGTTTTTAATCATAAAAGGAGCCTTTGAGAAAAAGGGAATATGAGAATGAGATGAAGGGGGTTGTGTGCAATGGAACTTTGTCCAGAGCAGAGGCTGTTTTGGCCCCATGCAAATGTATGAAGGAGCAAAATTAATCGGACTCTTTGTGCAGGCCAAACAGCTGTCTGACAAAGTCATATACCAGTGTTCACTTGCTTGGGGCATGTGCAGTCAGGTCCCAACACTGAATGTGGCATTTCCAGAGTTGTCCGTTACTTGCCAGGAGGCAACCAAGGAATGCCTTTTTTCCCCAGATGTCCCATTGAGTACTTTGGCCTTTGAAAAGTGCCGATGTAGAATCACGCTATACACGACAACCTTCCAGTTGTATCAGTGATTCAAAAGCTTTCAGTCCCATCATGGGCTTCTTTCATGTCTCTTAGCAAATATTATCTACGTGCATTTTGGGGAGAAAATAATATTTAATGCACAGAATAAGGTAAAATGCATTCACCCAAGTGACTGCCTTTACTTCAGCACATTGAGTTCTTGATATATTTACTCCAGAATAAGTCTGCACATAATTGTGTGTAAGCTTAACGTGGGTGAATCTTTTGGTAAGTTGAGAGAAACCATGTGCCATTTACCTCAAAAGACAACCAAGCATTTATTAATGCTAATAATGTTTTTTTAATAAACAAATTGGAAATGATATAGTACATGATACAACTGGAATATTACTTCATTCAATAACTCTCTAGGAGAAATTTTAATAAGCACAGCGGGAGGGGGATTTACAAATATTCAGAGAAAGAAACAGAAAAAAATTAAAACTCTGAGGTCTTTTCTAAGAATTTATTTAATATATCTGTTAGAAAAACTCTGGAAATGGCCCCTTTCCAAAGAAAAACAGGCTGCCAACTAGCTGAAAAGAAATAAGAGTCTCTTGCCTATGTTTTAGTGAAGTTTGGAATGCAGAAATCAGCACCAAAAGCTTTTGGTGGAGATAAGCATTATCACCTGCTAACTTCTGCACATCAATCTGCTGCAGCAGTGAAATGGCCAACGCACACTGGCAACCCTTCACTGAAAGAGAATACTTTATTGCAGCTTTCTCTCCAACCAGTGCCCTCCAGATGGATTGGATTACAGCTTCCATCTTCCTCAGTCAAACTCTTAGGTTATGGCTTTTCCCCCACTTACAGGGGAAATAATGTCCGCACCATCTTTAATACCCCTGGTCACATGTTGGCTTCATTTTATGCCCAGCCCAGGGTTTAAACAGACTTATGTCTGTGTTGTGTGCAGCACTGAATCCAAGGAGCAGAAATCTTAATCCAAAATTGTCCCATCGCAGCTTCAAGGTATGTAAACTCTATAATGCTTTACTACCCATTATCAGATTACCTGTTGCAGGTGTGACCAGATATGTTTTGGGAGATGCTGGCTCACCACATCTTTTCTAGTCACTGGCAAAACTCTCCCATAGCCATTTCTTTCCCAGTGTTTACCCTCTCAATTAGTGTGGCATTTCCTAAGTTCCTTTCATACCATCTCCCCTCTACTTCCTCATTTTGAAATTAAAACTCTCAAGAGTTTCCAACCAGGCAAAAGGGAAGAGAGTAGAGTGCCATTGTATTCAGGGAAGAAATGGGGTCATAGTTATGCAACTGCATATTTACACAATTCTGAAATGACATCAGGGTAGGCACAACACTCCTGCTTTTCCTCATTGCAGCAACCTGAAAACAGTAAATCAAACTAGACTTTGATTGATTATTTTCCAGCTCACCTATTCTTGTCAATTTCAGTTAGTCCCACCCTCCAGCCCATGGTTGCTCAGCAGCTAGTCAGTTTCAGTTATCGCCTCCTCTACAGGATCTAGCAGGCTGCGTAGTGGTGACAGGTTCTGTCTCCCTCCTCTCATGGTTATTTCAGCTCATATGTCTCACTGTGTATATCTAACTATAACTGTTGATCCTGGAACCTGTTTGGCCCCGCTCAGTTAATTTTCCTGTAGAAACACATTCATGATTGAAACCATCTTCTCCTAACTCATGAGATGCCCAAATGGGACACAGGAGGAGGGCAGACAGGTCAGTCTAAAGAAACACAGAGTCCCAGCCTTACGAAGTGGCACAATGACATCTGACCCACCTGTTCATGCTGCAGTGTCATGATTAGTGGACATTTTCCAACTGGTTGGTAAGATGCTGAAGAGGGAGGATGACAAAGGCAGAGGAGAAAATCAATCTGTGTGCCTGTAATAAGTGGCACATATGCAAATCTGGACAGAGGTGATTGGCAAGGAGTTCAGATAGAAACAACAGAGGCAGGGTAGGGACAAGTGATACATTAGCCAATCTTATGATGGCAATATGATGTTCCAACCGAAGAAGCAGTGAATAGTATTTCTCTGCCCTCCAGTGTTTAGGAACTATTGTTTGCTCCCTCAGTATCTGATAACTTGAGAAGCCTGGCAAGTGCTGAAAAGATGGAGGAAGAAGTGGTGCCCATTGGGTATTTTCTGTGCCCTAGATGAATGAAAGGGTGCCTAAGCAAGAGAAACTGTGCCCCTATCCCAAGTAAAAAGAATTGGTACTTGGGGGATGGTACCACCTTCCTGTTGCTACCTCCAGGGTGCCTCTATCTTTCTTTCTTTCTTTCTTTCTTTCTTTCTTTCTTTCTTTCTTTCTTTCTTTCTTTCTTTCTCTCTCTCTCTCTCTCTCTCTCTCTCTCTCTCTCTCTCTCTCTCTCTCTCTCTCTCTCATTTTCTCATTCAGAGACATCCAGAGGGAGGAAGTCTGTGAGCCAAGTGCGTTTGTGAGAGCAAGTGAGCATAATGCATCCCCCTCCTTCCATCTCCTCTGCCCAGAGGAGTATCCAGATGTTCTCTCCCACTAAACCTCTGACTGCAATCACACATGCATTTAAAATTGAGCTCAATATGCACTGCTCAAGGGTGAGTTCCCTTCTGTATCAATCTGGCTTGATGTCACTCACAGGCTGGGAAGTCAGCTCTACCTAGCGCAGTGGCACTTACTCCAAAGTCAGCTGGCAGAGGGCTGTAGTCTGACTTGGGCATCAGTCCAATTGGACACAGCTGTATTTGCTTCCCAGCTGAAATGCACAGCTGTATGAGTGTTATTTTTGCCTGTGCACATTCCATAAGTGCACTAGGGTTGCATGTGTAGCTTTCATTTGTGGACTGATCTGTGGTATTGTTTGAGCATGTTAACATTCTTCAAAGCTTCTTCATGGGGTACTGTTATCTCAGTTTGCCCACAACTTGAAAACCCTAACAAGTCATAAATCCAGGTATTATTACCTAATTATTGGCATGATCTTCCATAAAACATCTTATATTGCAATATTAAAAAGAGCACTGGACCAGTCCCATAAAATCTGCAGGATTTTTTGCTGAGCAGGAAGCTGGATTTTGCCCAACACAACCACCGCGCTGTCAGTGCACGGATATCACTTCTCTTGGCAGCCCAGGCTGGTGATGTTTCCAGTAAAAAGAATTAGGCAGAAAGCAAAATGCCCTCACCGTCTTGAGTACTTCAGAGACTGGAACACTGAAGTTATCTAAACTATTTCTACAGCCCAATAGCTGTAATAGCCAGGTGCTGAAATCACTGCTGTAGATCACATCCAGATGGCTTATGCTGTAGAGGGAGTTTTTACCAAATCCGTGCCTGCAATTTCTTTGTTAAGGAAAAACGTATTCCATACAGATCAGTTAGGAGAGCTAGCGAGCAAGGGCATAGATACACTTTCTCTGGGAGAGAGTGTGTGTTAAAGGAAGGGGAATTGAGAGGAAAGAGCTGTTACTTTGACAATTAACATTACTAAATGACCAGGAAAAAATGCAGCCTGACCACTTCCTGTGCAGCTTTTTAGGTGTAGCTTCCTATGCAGCAGAAGGAAGGAGGCACTTCTTATGGGATGGAGCTAAGTACTATCATTTTTGCCTATCACTTCCTATCAGACTGAGGACAAGACAGAATGGTTTTTCCAACTTTGTTTTTTGTAGCATTACCAGTGGTTACACAGATACGGTTATTACTACATTTCTCCCCATAACAATATTTAGCTTGACTGCATGGATTCATTCTGAGGCTGAAATATGTGGGGCACAACTATGATACAATAGTTGCTAATTTCTATAGGAGAGTGTCATCATTCTCACTTTCAGAGTTCCACTGGTTCTTTATCTTTGTTAGTTTCAGTAATTTGACCATCCCATCCAGCTATTAACGTCTCACATTCTCTGAGGTAAAGCACTTTGATGCCATCACCATTTTTACTCTCCGGTCCCTCAAGAATTGTCTGAAGATGATCTGCACTCATGTTCTCTTCTATTAACCTCCCAATGCAGAGAACAAGGAGCAAAGCATCATTGCCTTGCCCCAAGCTGCTACAGCTCCTGGAAAAACAAAAATTCTCTCCCCCCCCCCCCCCGCAAAAGGGAATAAAAATAAATTTCTTGCACATAGCCCTCCACCCACATCCTTTACATTGTGTGCAATTATCAAATTGTATACAAAACCCCCTAGAATTCTCATTAAGGGGCCATGCTGGTTGGGGAATTCTGGGAAATGAAATCCACATATCTGGAGGGCACCTACATTGGGGAAAGCTGGTACAGTGTAGATACTGTAGAAAGCTTCTACAGTTCAAATGTAGAAACAGTGGTGGCTGCCAAATAGGATGGCTTTAAAACAAAACTAAGCAATGGAGGATGTCTGTTAATGGCTATTAGTCATGTAATCTCTAAAATTATCTCTGATATTGAAAGCAGAGTGCACAGAATGCCAGTTTTTGGAGAACATGAGTGGAGAAGTGTCAGTGGTCTTATGTTCTGCTTCTAAGCTTCCATAAGTTTTAAGTTTTAGATTTTTAGTTATCACAGTGAGATTGGAATGGTGGGCAAGATAGTCCCTTTGCACTTCAGTATGTCCACATTCTTCTTATGCAGACAGCCCTCAGGAATTTATGTTCATGGGAATGGTTCAGATAGCAGCGTTCAGCATTCAGGCTTAAATGACATAAATAGCTTCCAAAAATGAAATGCACTCATCGTTCATGAGTAGCTGTTGATGATTTCTTAATACTCAGGATAAAAGCACTAATAGCAAAGTGCAAATTAACATACAGAAAGCTGCAGGTTCAGCTACTGCAACTCATGCTACAATTCTATGCATATTTATCTGGAAAATATTCCCATTGAACAGAGTGAGAATTTACTTCTAATAAAAATATGTGGAATTATTTTGCAAAAGAGTTTTCAGATAAGCAGTAGACAATTTACTTGTGTTTTAAATGAAATATATTAAGGCCTTCTCAGTGCTTAAAATCAGGAAATTTGCTTATCCATTAGGTAACCATAAGACCTTCAGGATGTTACTGGATCTTAAGTCTCAGCATCCCCCATTATTAGTCCTGCTGTCTAGGACTGACACATATTTCTGAGCCCTCATCTAAAACAATACAAATCACACAAAGATGTTACTTTCCTTTACAATCAGCAATACGGCTGTCAAAAGCCATCACTGGACCCAACAGTGCTGGAGAACTTTTGTCAAGCCTCCAACCTTCCCTTTTTAAGAAGGGTTGTTGAGAAAGTGGTCAGATTACAAATTCAGAGGGTCCTGGAAGAAGCAGATTATCTGAACCCTTTTCAGTCAGGTTTTAGGCTGGGACATAGCACTGAGATGGCATTGATCACACTTGTTGATGACCTCTGGTGGTATTGGGATAGTGGTGGTGCAACTGTCCTGGTTCTCCTTGACTTCTCAGTGGCTTTGATACTGCAAGGAATAGGAGTGGGAGCCATGGTGTTGTGGTGATTCTCTTTCTTTCTCTGCGGTCAGTTCCAGTTGGTGTAGACAAGACACAGAGAAGTTGAGACTGAAGCTCCTGAAGTGTGGGGTGCCACAGGGCTTGATGCACTCACTCTTGTCTCTGTGTCTGAAGGGTGCTGGGGTCTGGATAGGGAGGAACAGGGTTAACCTCAACTCTGACAAAATGAAGTGGCTTTATGTTTTGGGTTCTCTGTTTACCAAAGACTTTCCATCTTTAGTTCTGAATAGATACCACTCCTCCTGACAGAACTAATACATAATTTGGGGGTCCTCCTGGACTCAAAACTCCTGCTCAAAGATCAGGTGGCAACTGTGGCCAGGAGGGTCTTTGCCCAGATTTGTCTGGTGTGCTAAGTGTGACCTTTTCTGGAATGGGAATCCCTCCTCAAAGTTACTCATCCCTTAGTCACCTCATGTCTGGATTATTGCAATGCACTCTACATGGGTCTGCCTTTGAAGAACACTCAGGAACTGTAGCTGTCCTAGAATGTGGTGATGTGGGCAATTACGTGTGCACCCATGTAACATCTCTGCTGTGTGAGCTGTTCAAGCTGTTGGTTATGACCTATAAAGCCTTTCATCGCATAGCACCCAGCTATTTGAGGAACCAGTTGTCTTCCATGGTTTCTGCCATCCAGTAAGAACTGACAGAATGAACATGCTCCAGATTCCATCTTTAAAAAAGTGTCATCTGATGAGACCTAGGCAGTATACCATCACTATCAGGGTGCCTGCCCCCTGAAATACTATTTTCCTGGAGGTTTGAATTGCCCTGACAATTAGAATTGTCCTTTAAACATCTGCCAATCATGGCATTGCAGCAGGAACAAGCTCAGTCTATCAAGAGGACTCTATCAAGTATCTCTAGGTGACTCTGTCTGCTCCTTTTCCTATATTTCATGCTATGAAGATAGACTGCCATAACACATTCTAAGAAGTTGAATAAAATGGGAAAAACAGTAAGAATCACAAATGAAACTAAGTTGCTGGCCATGCTTCTTGAGGAAGACCACTTCCCTTTCCTTTCTCTTTATTTTCTATGTAGTCATCACTTGCTGACCTGTAGATTCATCTGTGTTTTACTCTGGAGGCAAATGGGTGGGATAGGGTTGGATTTGCCTTGCGTTTCTGTCATGCTGCTTCACTATTACGCTTTTTCAGGCTGAAACAACATTATACATTAAGCAAGTTTTATAATGTTTCATGCACCACTATCCCCAGTCCAGTTCTTTAAGGAGTGAATAGCAGGATAGACTGGCTATAGAAGATGTTGAACAAAGTTCAGAGGGGAGAGGAGGAGTTTGTGTCAACTTGAAACATACATGAGATAACTGTATGAATGTATGATCCCATTTTCATTACTGATTTGCTTCTCATGTCAGAGGTAGTGAAGAGTAAAGATGTGAGGCTGCGATATGATTATTAATATGATTAATAAAAACTTAAAACAAATTGAAGACAACAATGGATATTGTTTTGAATGTTTTAATGCTGGGTTGAGTTTAGCAATGCTTGTAATTGTATTGGAAACTGCCTAGTTAAATGTCTTAACAACAACAAATATTTGTAAGGTAATTAATTAATTAAAAATTGCATATGCATTCAGTATAATTCAATTATTATTAGTTGCATCCAACTGCGTATGCCTGCTAATGCAACAGTTAACATCAGCAGATGAGATTCTTCCTTTGCATATTATGTTTGCCTACACCCTAAATTTGCTCCAAAGGATTTGAGATTTCTCTGCATGTGCCCCTGTGACGTTTGGATGTTTTCATATATAGTTATAAGGCAACCCTACTCATATCTACTCAGAAGTAAGTTCCCCCAACTTCCTGGTAAGAAGATAAAGAAAATGTTGAAAATAATATACAGCTTTGTTCAGCAGAAAAACATTATGAAGTCATTGTATTACACAAATGTACACTTTTTCACCTATGTTTGCTGCACATTTAGAAGTGCATTGTGTATGGTGGAATGTTTTGTTTTGCTTATACATAATCTTTCTGATAAGTAATCTCCTACAGTGTGGCAAAGTGTGTGTATGTGTGTATGTATGTATATATACACATACATATACACATGTACACATTCACATGCACTAAATAATTTAGGATATCCCTGCTAAGCAAGAAAAAAGCTTTTTAGCTGAAAAGATAAAGAAAATAATTTGGTAAAAATTACAGGACAACAGTCCTTTTCCCACTGCTGAGTAAAATTCTTGAGCCAGCAGAATACTATACTGGGATGAAATTTGTGATGCCTATCCTGCTCCTACTGTCTCTCTTCTGACTCACTGTTGAACAGTGATTTTCAGATTCTGTGTGTATAGCGCATGATAAACAAAGCAACAATTAATTCCTCTGGCTTTTGCTGCCCTCCCTTTCTTTATATTGTTAGCCAATAGGAAAAGTATCTGCCAAAAATGGCACTGAGGAGGGTCTGGCATATGGAGAATAGATACCTATGGAACACTCATCACTGTATTTGGTTCTGGAGAGAGGGATTTCCCCAGGATGCCACAACAAATATTTTCATAGATGGGAAAGCTGAGGTCATGCACTCTCAGCATGACATAATCTGTAGTGTGTGCATCATCACCATTGGGCCTTCCTCGTAGCCACATCTCTGGGCCAGTGTTTCTCAATCTGCCAGCCTGTTAAGTTGGTCCACACATCTTAAAATCGCCTAGGTTGAGAAACACTGTTCCAAGGCTGGCAGTGAGTGGCTGTGTGGCAGCACCCAGAAGTAGCCTGTCAGTAGACAAAATGGTGTACACCAGCGTGGTTTCAAACTTGGCAACTTTAAGATGTATGGACTTCAATTCCCAGAATTCTCAGAGTTGAAACCCACACATCTTAAAGTTGCCAAGTTTGAAAAACACAAGCGTACAAATAGACAAAAGTGTGCACCCCCTCCCAAGCAATAAAAACAGTAAAAAGTAAAGCTACACAACCCCCTTTGTCAGCAGAAACAGCAGACAACATGTAATGTATTTACTGGTGACAGCACCAGCAACATGTAGCTGGTGGCACCTAGCTCCTTTTCCCAGTTTAAATCAACTTCCTGTGCAACACTTTCATAGAGCATTAAACCTAGGTTACAAAAACAAGTGTAGCATTCTTTCAAAAGAACCAGAGTAAGACCTAGGAAACCCTTCAGAAAGCACTTGTCAGGCTTAAATGGGCATCTGCCTCTGTGGCAGGCAGGTGTTTGACTTCTCCTGCAATCCAAGCCAGAATGGCCACGGAGGACAGTTCCCAGGAGTGGAGGAACTGTGGTTGCAGCAGCCTAAAGCGGTCAATAGGAACTGGGCAGATCCCCATCCTTTGCCATATCATCAAGCCCATTGGCAATGAAGTGTGCTAGATCATGTCCATGGTAAAAAAATGGTTCAATAAAAAGAGAACATGCCATTTTAAAACTAGAATAGCTAAAGAAGACTGTGGGATAGGAATGAGATGAAGGTTGGAGATGAGATGAGATGAGATGAGATGAGATGAGATGAGATGAGATGAGATGAGATGAGATGAGATGAGATGAGGGCAGCGTCATAAGGACAAACCATGTAAAAACGGTTAGTGGAGCATGTTCATTTTGAGGTTAGAAAGATGTGTAGATGAGTCCTCTTTTTCCACATCTCTCCTCTAGATGTGGATGCTTCATGACCACAGCTCCTCCCAGCACAAAACAATGCAGATGTAAATGTAATGAGTTATACATGTTACATGCTGCTCTCTACATATCTTCCTTAGCTGTTGATTTCGTTCAACAAGAACAACCTGTTTGGAAAGGTTTGTATTCTATGCTTTAAGCAGAGAGGAAAAGTGATCTGATTTGTTGTTTAGCTTTTGTCCTTTCTGGAATGTGCAAAATGTTAAATTATACCATAGCTCTCTGCAGTTTGCATTACCATCTGTCACTGATTACATATTTAAATGTAGAACTAGATCAGCGTAGACAACCTTTTCTGATCTGAGGGCTGCGTTCCCTCAACTAGTTCTTTAGGTTCCTTGTGAGAAGGGACTGCCCTTGGCTGTTGTCCAAGATTTACCCAACTACTTGTAAGTACTGCCTAAAGGCCTTCCAGAGAAAACGCATGGCAATCCTTACATCCGCCACCCCCACCCCCATCCCCACCCCCACCCCCGCCAAAGGCATTTGGAATGCAGAAAGAACAAGCAGGTTTTCCTGCGAAACTCTTGTTTTCATCAGTTTGTAAATATCTCCCCTACCAGGGCAGGCAAGCAATAGATCAAAATATGTTGGTAAATTTCTGGGGTCATTTGCAGTTCAGGTTCCTAATTCCAAATTAATTTATTTTCTTTTTAAAAAGTGTGTGTGTGTGTGTGTGTGTGTGTGCATTTGATTGGGTGTCTCAAATAAGCTTCAGAAATTTTTAAGAGTTTGGGAGGAGAAAAAGATGAATGTATTTTGCAACAAATGTAAAGGACTGCACATGCATTTGTGGTACTGAAAATAAATTTCAGTTTAGCATGTACCCAGAGGGAACTTACTGCTTAATTCGAGGCCTCCCCTAAACCAGTTTCCAACAGTGTTTTGAATTTGCCTTGGAGCTTTTAGGGAAACAAGTAGATCCATCCACCAGCTTTCAACTATCCCACACCGTTCTGTGGGTACTTCAGATATACGCATAGGCTACTTACAGATTTGTTCAGAAAGGGGTGTATTTTTGCACCTTCAGAAGAGAGGTCTGATCTAACCTTCTTCAAAAGGATTCAAACACCAATTTTGTTATAATTCATAAGGCAAGTTTGCTACACTACAATACAGCAAGAAGAAATGTTTATTGTATAGTCTCTTCAGCAAAGAAGGAACAGATAACAACAGAATGCTTTGCCTCAGCAGCAGAAGATACTGCAAACTTGACTTGTCAAAAGCAGAAGGCCGTTTTCCTAGGACTTAAACGAGGCACGGGGAACTCAGAAGCTTCTTATTTCCTGTTGGGGCACTGCTTTTGTTGCTGATGTTGCAAATCTGTTCTCTTTTCTGTGCCTGAAGAAGACTCCATGAAGCCTGGGCATTCTATCTATGAAAAAGGCTTAGAGTTCAGTTCCTGGCTTGTGTCCTGGCACTGGGCAAGTTCTACACATATTTGTCCTTTGTCCATCAAAACAGTTTTAAGATAATGCAACAGTTTAAAAGAAAGCAGTTATGTCTAATAGATTTACAATTTAGCCATGCCAGAAAACAGAATTAATAGAACGTAGATGTGAAAAGTGAGAAGAAAAGGGGAGAGGGGAATTGGTTTCTGGAAAAGTTACAAAATGAGTTACATTCAACCATCAATTAAACCTGAGCTTGTTCCAGAAGTCTTGACACATATATACGCTTGAGACACAGGAGAATATAGAAGTTTAACCAGGTAATAAACATTTTGGGCCAATACTTAGCAAAGTATATTTGCCCTCTCTTCTTTCAGTGTCACTATAGTGACAAACCTAAGTAGGTAGAAGGTGGTTCAAGATCTACTAGCACATCATCTTCTAATCTGCAGTAACCAATATGCTTTTATAATTTGCAGTTATTTCATTATAACAAGTAAGGGGCTTAATATACACAAACTAAAAAAAAGCTTTTTGGAAAACCTAGAAGGGCTGAAGGGCCAATTTAGGATTAAAAATATATTCCTGAATAGGCATGTGCTCTCGAACAATCTTTCCTTATTTCCAAGGCTGCAATCTAAAACATGTTTAAACATTCAGCAAAAACAGCCATGGGGTTGTGCTTAAAAAGTACTTTGGCACTGATAGGCAGAACTTGAAAAGAAGGAAAAGAAGGAGTTTTATAAATACAGATCTCATCTGCTTGCCCCTGGCATGGAATCTTTTAGATGCTAGCAATATTGCCTACCTTACTATATAAGATATGTGAGATACAGTATTGTAATCATGTGAACAAACACTAATAGTGCCCACCCAGTTTCAGTTTGTAATAAAGATCAACACTGAAATCAAGAGAAGTACTACATGGTTTGTTTATGCTACTGCCACGAAAAACAATTTTTCCACCTCTATACTTATGTTCAAATTATTGTACAACAGAAGATCAGACAAAGGATTAACCACAACTTTGGGGTTCTGAAGGCTTTCATTTTCATTTATATTACTTAAAAAGTTTCAGATCAGCCAGTGGAGAATTATTCCCTTCAACATGTTAACAAAGCATCATAACAGCTGTAAGTCAACCTCTCTAAAGAATTTCACAGCCCATCTACATGCTTTGAAAATCACCAGACCTGCAGCCTTTCTGTTTTGAGAAAGATGGAGAAAGGGAGCCACCATATGGCTCTTAAAGTTATTTTCAAATATAGTGAGTGTAAAGAAAAGAGTTGGCACGAAGGGAGGGCCAAAGAAAGGAACTCTACCTCAACCAAATCTTTTCCTTTTAAATAAAATATTGTCTTATGTTGCAGGTACATTTAAATACTACTTCAGAACTAAAGCAAAGGCAAGTCCTGTGTCACTGACTTCTAAACAAAAGGTAAGCTACAACCTTTTGATTTGTTCTTTAAAGTATCCTTTAAAACTACAGTAATCCTATTTTGGATGTTGGATGTTGGATAGGATGAGATGAGCATGCTGGCTAGGGAATTCTGAAAGTTGAAGTCCACACATCTTAAAGTTGTTGAGGCTGAGAAACACTGTACTAGGAGATTTAAATTTCTTTCACTAGTGTTACATCTTAGAGATGTCATCATAGGATACAGCACAAGTGAACAAAACAGACTCCCTTAATGTAATTTATTTCCATTTAACAGTGTTCATTCCATTGCCAAAAAAGGGCAACTCCAAGGACTGCTCCAGTTATCGCACAACTGCCCTCATCCCTCATGCTAGCAAGATTCTCTTTAAGATCATACAACAATGTCTGGCACCAACCATCAAAAGGGAATTACCAGATGCTTCAAGCTGGTTTCAGAAGGGGTCGTGGCACTTGTGACCATATTGCAAATCTATGCTGGATCATGGAAAAATCTCAAGTATATCAAAAGAACATCTACATCTGCTTTACTGACCACAAGAAAGCCTTTGATTGTGTCAGTCATGACAAGCTGTGGAGAGCCCTAGAAGACCTGGGGGTGCCAATACATCTGGTCAAGTTGGTGCAGTCGCTATACACAAATCAGGAAGCCACTGTGTGAACACCATATAGAGACACTGATTGGTTCAAGATGAAGAAAGGAGTGTGGCAAGGTTGCATTCTTTCACCTTTCTTATTCAACCTGTATGCCAAAGTGATCATGAGGAAGCTGGAACTTGAAGAATCAACAATTGGAGTAAAGATTGGAGGAAGGAACATCAACAATCTTCGATATGCAGATGACATAACTCTCCTCTCAGAAACCAAAGAAGGCCTGAAACTTCTGATCAAAAGGATTAAAGAAGAAAGTGAGAAATTTGGCCTCTTCTTGAACATCAAAAAGACCAAGCTCATGACCACTACAAGGAATGGAAATGTCAAAAGAGCAATTGATGGTGAAGAGATCAAATGCATGCAAGAATTCACTTTCCTAGAATCGCAGATTGATCAAAGCAGTGAATGCAGTCCAGAAATAAAACATCAAATTGCACTAGGTCACACAGCAATGATGAGCATGAATCGAATATGGAAAAGTAAGGACATCAGCCTGGCAACTAAATGCAGATTAGTCCACACTATTGTGTTTCCCAAATTGTGTTTATGGTTGCAAAAGTTGGACCACGAAAAAACTAGACAGGAGGAAAATTGACTTGTTTGACCTGTGGTGTTAGAGAAGGCTCTTGTGCATTCCTTGGACACCAAAGGTGACAAACAAGCAAGTTCTGGAGTGTATCGCTGGAAAGCAAAATCACAACATTCCTCCTTACTTATTTCGGCCATGTCATGCGATCAAACTCACAGCAAAAGGCAATTATGCTCTGAATGACCAGCAGTAAAAGGAAACAAGATTGCCAAAAAACATGGCTGATTTTTTTCCAGCCCCTTAATAGTAATTCCACTTTGGGTCACGTGAGCAGGAGGAAGAGAGGCTTAGGACTGGGCAAGGCAGCAGCATTCCAAGTCATTGCCCATCTGCCCTCCCATAGGGATGCATTAGGAAAGTTTTTCAGGATTTTTTTTTTCTGCAGCACCTAGCCAGACCTGGCCTTTTTTCAGACTCAATCTTTCTGTTGTTGGCCGCTCCCACCACACTAAATATGGTTCTGTTCAGTTCAGTTTTCAGAGAGTTACCCTGTGATAGACAGGATTCTTAGCCCATTCACTTCACTTCTTTCCAACATTCCATTTAGTTGGAAAGAATAAAAGGGTTCAGTTAGAAGTTGTTGTACTTACAACACTGCTTCTGATTAATTCCACTCTATCTTATTGGTCTTAGAAAAATATTTTCCTTATGAATAGAATTGTAGTTAATGGGGTCTTTCATTTAGGCTAAAAATTGCTCCAACCCAATGCTTTCACATATGTAGTGTTTGTCTGCACTACTCCCTTGAATCAAGCTCAGCTCCTGATAGTTTCATATATAGGTTTATTTGTTAGATTTATATCCTGCCTTTCCTTCAGGAGCTCAATATGGTGTTCCAGTTCTTCCCTACAGCAACAACACTGTGAGGTAGTTTGGGCTGAGAGTGATTGTCTCAAAGTCACCCCATGAGCTTCCATGGCTAAGGGTTGCCCAACACCTTCACCAATACACTTGACAGCAATATGGAAGTACTATGCCTTTTCTCTTTTCTTCTTAAAATCCCAGTCTAGTCTACAATCCTAGGATTTCCTGGTGGCCTCCTGTCAAAGTACTAATCGTGTTAAAGCAACTCCAAACTGGTTCTACATTATAAAACAAGTAGACTAGTTTTGCAACAGTATTACTGGTTTGAAACAATAGAATCACTGAATGTTGGAAGGGATTGGAGAAGATGTCGTCTATCCCCTACCAGTATAAGAACCCATATTATGACATCCTCAACAGATGGCCACCCAGCCTCTGTTGAAGTAGGCCACCCAGCCTCTGTTGAAATAAGTCATTTGCTCATTGTTGAACAGTTCTTACTGTTAGGAAATTCTTCCAACTGTCCAACTGAAATCAACTTCCTCATAATTTAAACCCATGGTTTCTTGTCTTATCTTTTGGAACAATGAAAAAATCTGACCCATCTTCTACATGAAAGTCCTTCCAATACTTGAAGACAGCTCTCAAGTCTCCCTTTTCCCTTGTACTCTTTTGTTATCCAAGATAACCATGTTCAATGTCTCCAAGCATTTCTCATGATTTTTTTTCTTCCAGACCTCTTCTTACATTGATTGTTCTCCTCTGGATACCTTGATATTCTCTTCTGTATGTTACAACCTCCCCCCAATCCTTGTGTCATCCACCAATTTGATAAACACATTGTACCAATAGAAGAGAACACATTGTCTAACTCCTCATCCAAGTTATACATAAAATATGTCCCAGTAAAAGGACTAAAATGGAGACCTGCAGCGTGCCACTTGACACCTCCTCCCATCTTGATACAGAGCCTCTAACATATATTTATTATAATTTTTCAACCAGTTCTATATCCTTCTAGTAGCAGCATAGTTCAGTGCACATTTTGCTATCTTCTCTGCTAGAATCACATGAAGACTTTGTCAAATGTTTTGCTAAATTTAAGATATATTATGTTCATCTCATTCTAATGGTTTTCAAAACTGGTCAGAACAGGTTGGCTTGGCATGACTTGTTCTTGATAAACTTTTGCTGACTCCTGGCAAATAATGCATTCTAATCTAAATGCTCACAAACTCACTGCCTGATAATCTATTCTAGAATTTTGCTATTATCAGCATTAATCTAACCAATCTATGATTACCGGGTTCCTCTTCCACCCCCCTTATTTTTCAAGATAGGACAATATTTGCCCTTCTCCAATCTTCTGGCACTACATCCAGCCTCTGTGATTTCTCAAAGATCACAGAATGGAGCTCTGAGATGACATACCTTCAAAACATTTGGATGTACAGTAATTGATCTGGTCCTGGAGCCTGAAAGTAGCCAGTTGTTCCTAATTACACTTTAGTTACCTTGGATCACCACTCCTTCCTTGTATCAGATGTTCTGCTTAACTTCATTTAAATGTAGTTCCCCTTTGGGGAGAAGACCAAAGGAGTTGAGAAGCTCTGCCCCATCTCTATCATTTGTTATAATTCTACCATCATCTCAAGCAGCAGGTCCATCCCCTCCTTTTTTCCCCCCTCAACTGACATATCCAAAAAAGCTTTTTTTTTTTTTTTGCATTTAGCTTCCCTTGCAACCCTAACTTCCTTCTGTGTTTTAACCTTTCTGATATTATGCAGGTATTAGTTACTACTTGCTGGTATGCCTCCTTGGTAATTACATCCATCTTCCATTTCCTGTACATGTCCTTTTGAACTCGTAGCTCAGCTGAAAGCTCACTATGTATCCACAATGCTTTTCTACACCCATTTTTTTCCTCTCCTTGGAACCGTGCGTGATTGTGCTTCCGTAAGAGCCAGGCGGACAGATTCGCCTGAGCCCCTTCACCTTTTCTCCCAGGAGGGCAGTGGCCCTCCACTTGCAACATGTGTAATTCTTGTCATCTTTAAGAAGAAAAATAAAGTCAACACACCTCTGCAGTTCGAGTGCATTTTTTTCTATCTCCATGGCCTCGCTGAACAGAAGAGGAACTCCCTCCATTCACTTTTGTGAAATCTCTCACATTTTTATAAAACACCCACAGAAAATACTGATTGGTATCCCAGATTGTTGGCTTTCTAGAGAAAATGACAGTTATGGGTTTTTTTTAGGTGCCTCCCCTTTTACCTTCCTTGCCAAATTCCCCCACAAAACTCCTATTTGCTCTTCTTCTTTGGTTGCTCAAATTATAGCTTTATTCTGAAATAAGTAGTATTTTACAGTTCAGGTACTCAAATATTTTGAGGATGTTTCTTCTTTATGACCAAAGTATGTTTAATTATAGATACATTATTAAATATCTCTTTTATACATGCACAAGCATATACATGCTTTATGCATTGAATTTTGAAATATGATCTATAGCATATTAATGTTGAATATTCAGCCTGTTTTCCAGCCCCAACCGTTCCCAATGTGGTATCCTCCAGGAATGTTGGATGACAGCTGTTCCTGTTCCAAGCCAATAGATGAGCAATGTTGACCATGCCAGCTAGGATGGTTGTACCTAAGTATGTTTGGAGCTAGTGAATGCCAAACTTCAGTGCAGGTACCAAAATTGTACTCAGTTTGCTGCTAAGGAGTTGATTTAAGATTCAACCCTTAAGCATTTAAGATTCAGATAGGAAATATTTTTCATAAAAAAAGGAGGGGTGGAAAATAGGAAGGGATAAAATGGGAAGACATAAAAAACAGCCAGGAAGACTTTAGGAAGAACAAGCTTGGAAAGGAGGTGATGGCTGACAGCTAAAACAGACTTAAGACAGTTCTAGTGGCTGTTGGACTATTAGTTTCAATTTAGAGAAAGGATATTCTAAAATATATTAGACAGTGTTCGCACCTGCTGGTTTCTGAATGGTCTGAAGCTTTGAGGGCATGATTTCAGGGAAGAGTGCCAAAGAACATACTGTAATTGAAGGGCCTTATCTATTCATTATAGAGACTCCTCAGTAGGGTTAAAAGAGAGGGAAGAAAAGATCAAAGTTTTTATTAGTCAAAGAAATCACCAGTTAGACCAAGACTAGGTGCCAGTTCATCCAACTGAGAGAAGAAAAGGAAAACTTTCCACTAATACCTATAAACCTTTTTTTAATTCAAGGATTAGGAAAAGTAGATAAAAGTAGGACAGAGAATAGAGTACACTTATGTTAAGCACGTATGATAATGCACATAAATATGCATAGATTAGAGCTGAAAGTTGAAGTTCAGAAAAAAAAATGCTACACTTTAATTTGTAATTTTGAAACACTATCTGAATGGGAGGGGGAAACTGTTCATGTTGGTATACAGAGTAATTTGTAAATCATATCTGCAAAGCTTGAGACTGAAGAAATGAAACTGCTTTTGCTGTATTTTATCAGTAGTTTGAATTAAAAGAGGGAAACCTCCTCCCCCCATACTGTTTTGCACTGTTTCTTTCAATCAAATCCTTCAAATCCTCAGATACTGTATGCTAGTTGCCTGTGTCATCAGAACTCATATATTAGAGTCTGTGGATTTAGAAAAACAGGGATTAAAACAAAACGAATTAACAACAAATCTGATTGTACCATGCAATCTGCATACTTTCTAAAACCATTTGGCATTTGTTCCATTTTCTAGGCCAAAGAAAAGGATTAAGACTAGTAAAGTGGTATTCCTACCACCACAGAAAGATTCTATATCTAGGAAGGCCCTTTGTGAAGCTATTCTAAAAGATTCTAAGACACATTCAAATATATGGACAAGATTTTGGTTTAAAATATTTGACGGAATAATTAAAATGAAGGAAATACCAATTAGCTCTATGGAGAACATGTTCTCAAATTTTGAAAAGGCAAGGAGAAATGGGTATATACTGGATAAGGAGGTTACATTCGTAAATTATTGAAATAGCATAGGTAGACAGGGTAAGACTTACCATAGGACTTAAATATTGGGGGACTAATGGTGTTTGTAATATTTGCTTTATTTACAAATACTGTAGGTAGCTAGAGAATATTGGTAAGAAAAAAGGCTACTGCTCTGGCACACAGATGACCCGTTATGTTGGGCTGCACACCCATACAAAGACATACATATCTACATTCCAGAACGTTCAATTCAAAATGTCCACGTTTTTTCCTCATTATGCAAAACTGACCTATTGATTCTACTGCATCCCTTACATATACACATACCCTATAGAAATAAATCTCCTTTGTGTACAATTAACCAGCTTCAATCCCTGAATTTTATAGGAATCCAGATGTTGTTGTTGCTGTTATTATTATATCTGCAGATGGGGTGTTTCCCTTTGTTTCTTCTTTTTTTCTTACTAGAGATCTATTAAGAAGGCATAATGCCATTCAACTGTCAGTACTAGGAAGGCATCCCTAAGATGGATTTGGTCTGAGAGCCCACAGCCAAAAAAGCTGAGTTTAAAATAAAAAGAAAGAAATATCAGGGGTGCAATATTCAACATGTTTACAAGGGAGGAGGCCCTTCAGAGTTTTCAGAAAACAGGATTGCAAAGTGAGGCTGTCCCTTCAAATCTTGACTCCCATCAGATGCTGTTTTTTTTCCAACCAGGCATCCTCTAAGTTTGTTGGGATTACAAGTCCCAGAATTCCCAGGTAGGTTGAAATTCTGCAAGTTCCCAACACACAGGAGAATGTCAGGTTGGGAGATGCTGCCACAGATAGATCCATTTATGGTAATGACCACAGTCACAACACAGCGCACTATCCCCTTTCAAACCACAGGGTAAGGTTATGCTTTTCACTGGTAAGTCTCACATTTTGGTCCATGGACCATCAATTGTTCATGGAGATTCACAGGTGGTCTGCCAGATTCTCTGCATTCACAGGCCAGAGCCCAACCACCGCCTCAGTCCCCATCTGCTGTGTGCACTGTCGGTCAGCTGGCTCCCAAAAACAGATCACTGCCTGAAAACTGATTCACTGAAGGGTAAGTGATAATATTACTAACAATGTAAGTACTAACACTCAGCAAACTGACAGGTGAACAGGTTGCAAGCATAGTTATTGACTATGAGTCTGTCTGTGTTATGCTAAATGGAATTGTGATTTTGCGCCTGCCACCTGAAAAGTGCAAATAGGAAATGCAATAATGGATATCTGAAAATGGGCTGGAGATGTCTCTTGACAATGAGAGATATTTTGAAGTAAATTTTGACCAGCAAGTTTGGGCTAAGAATTGCTATTATGGCATGGGGTACATAAAATAACTTAAGTGGTAAATAAAAACTTAACTTTGGATTAAATTTTCTGGTACAAACTTTAGTTTTAAAAAAGAGAAAGCATACACAAATGCAAACATAAATGCCAAAAAAAGTGAACTCCCACACTCTTACAGATTAAAACGTATGGAGGATGGCATTTGTTTAATTGGGCGGTCCATGCATTTTCCTAATGTTTCTTTTGTGGTCCATGATTGCACAACATTTGAGGAACACTACCTTAAATGAAAGCAGTCCAATGCACCAGCCAATATAAACACACATTTATTATACTCTAGTGCTTGTTTCTATAGCATACATTACAGCATTTATTTTTTCAAATAGCCTTTTCAAAATTAAGACTTAAGAGTTAAACAGCACAAATTAAAATACAAATACAGTATAAAAATAGAAAGAACCAATTATTTTATTAACTTGCCCTGAACGGAATCTAACCAGGAGGAAAAAAAAAATAACAAATCCTAGTAACAATTAAACATTAGGCTAATAACAATAGTCAGTCAAGTCTGTTGATATAGCTAGTGTTTCATTCATTCCTCTTGTTTGATTGCATCTTTCTGGATCCTCAGGTCTACATGTTAAGTATTAATCCATTATATTACGATTTCCCACCTTTCTCATTTTATTTTCTCCGTGGAAGCAAATTCCCATTAACTCCCCTCACTGCGCCAGAATCCCAGTTTGCTCTTTATCAATATTTAAAGAGGGAGGAAGATCTGGCAGGTCGCCCAGACAAGCAGGTCAGCGACGCATCAAGGACTGCGTGTTTTCGCTGTACTTCAGGATCCATCCCTGCACGCTGTCCGCAGCTGGGCAGAGACCGCCGGACGAGGACGCTGTTAACAGAAACCCCCCGGTTTCGCAGGAGAATGGAAACAGGGAAAGTGGGTGGGCTCCACGTTGAAGAGAAGCCCAATTCTGCGACTGATAACATCCGGGGCCATCTTCGCAGCGTGTGGGGAGTCTACCGGGCGGGTACATGGGGCGCCGCTGACCCTACGAGAAAAGCCAGGGGGTTGGCAGGCTCGCCCCACACACACGTGGTCCAGCGGCCGCCCCCAGCGCCTCGGGAGAGTCACGTGCGGCCGGCGCCTGCTCCTCGAAGCCCCGTGTTTTGCCTGGCTGCGGAGGATGGTGGGGCAGGCGGCCGCAGCTTTGGGCCGCGGGCTGGAGCGCAGAAGCGCCTGCTGCTGGGGTCGGAGCCGAGGCGCGGTTCTGCTGCTCTTCTTCTCCTTGTCGCCAAGGCCCCCTGGCGGAGCGGCGTGGCTACTGGGGTTGCGGCCGGAGGATACGACGCCCGGGCGCGTGTGGCTCGAAGGGGGAGCGCTGCGGGCGGCTGAGGGCTCCCGCTTCTTGCTGCGCCTCTACTTCCAGCCGCCGGCCGAAGGGAACGCCGGCAGTAACCGCAGCAGCGCGAGCGAGGAGGTTGAACGCCGCGTCGTCTTCGTGGAGGAGCCGGCAAAGGTGGAGCGCTGTCCCGAACGCAGCGCCTGGGCCTCGGATGTGGAAGTGCTGGGCCCGCTTTTGCCCGGAGGCTCGGACGGCTCGGCTTTAGCCGAGGTGAGAGTGCGGGAGCCGCGAAAGGGTGAGCCCGGTGCCGGGCCTGAAGGGCGTCGGTTCGGGCTCTGCGCTTGGGATGGACGAGCCTGGCAACTGCACGGCGCGCCGGGGGGCTTCGTGCTGCAAGTAGAGGCGCCGGCGGCGGTCTTGACCCCGTGGCTGATTCCGTTGCCCACCGCAGGCTGGCTGCGGGCTCTGGGCGCACTAGTCCTGCTGGCTCTGTCGGCGCTGTTCAGTGGCCTCCGCCTGGCCGTGCTGTCGCTCGATCCGATGGAGCTGCGGGTACTGCGCAACAGTGGCTCGGCTGCAGAGAGGGACCAGGCACGCAAGGTAGAGGCTGCGCGCGGCCGAGGTGGAAGCGGCACTTACCTGCTGTGCACACTGTTGCTCGGACAGGCGGGTGCCAACGCCACGCTGGCGGGCTGGTTATGTGCTGCTCTACAAGCCAGTCACAGTTTCCTGCCCGAAGTAAGCCAAGGTGTGCCGTGGCTGCCTGTCCTGCTCTGCACCGGTGTCGTCTTCCTGGGTGGCGAGGTATTGCCCTACTCTGTTTGCTCCCGCCATGGGTTAGCCATTGCTGCACACACGCTCTTTCTCACCCGCCTGCTCATGGCTGCCACCTTCCCTATCTGCTATCCACTCAGCCGTTTGCTAGATTGGGCCTTGCATCAAGAGCTGAGCACCTTCTCCACGAGGGAGCGCCTGCTGGAGACCCTGCGGGCTGCTGACCCCCATGGTGATCTTGTGAGTGAGGAGCTAGCCATGGTACAAGGTGCGCTGGAGTTGCGCACCAAGGTGGTTGAGGACATCTTGACACCCCTGAACGATTGTTTTATGTTGCACTCTGATGCCATACTTGACTTCACCACCATTTCTGAGATTCTTCGCTCAGGCTATACCCGCATCCCTGTATATGAAGGTGAGCGACGAGACAACATTGTCGACTTGCTGTTTGTCAAAGACTTGGCCTTCGTGGATCCTGATGACTGCACTCCACTGCAGACAGTTACCCGCTTCTATCACCGCCCGCTGCACTGTGTCTTCCATGACACCCGCCTAGATACGCTGCTCGAGGAGTTCAAGAAGGGTGAGGGCCCGGGGCCCCAGCCACTCGCCTCCTGCCAGCATCACATGCCTCTCTGCTCCCTGTGCACCCTGCTTGCGAGGTACCCTGGGATCCCACTGTGCCCCCTCCTGCACTGGTCTACCCTCTTCCTGTAGCCTCGGTATTGTGGCTGAATTCTTGGAACAGCACACCAATGTGTGTGTATGTGTGTGTGCATGCCCATTTATCACATATGGCTCATGTGTGCATGCCCATTTATCACATATGACTCATGAAAGACACTGGAAGTATCCAAAAAATCTTCCAAATCGGTCTACCATGATGAACTAAGGAATGTTCTCCTGAAACTCTTTGGTAGCATTCTTTCCAACTGGTTCCACTATTTGTGTGAACTGACATGCTGTTGTCAATCTTCCTGCTTACATATTTATGTATTTCCATTCAGTGCGCAGAAACAATGAGCTGATTTTGGTGTGTCATTTCCTTGCCTTCAGTTGTAAGGAGGAATGAGCCATAATTTTCCTGTTCCAGCAAAGTGTTAGGAATGTTGCAAGACACACTTGCTATGAGGATATGAAGCTATCATATGTTAACTCTGGTCCATACTGACTCAGAAAATACAAGTTTTAAAGCCCAACATAACTAGAGGACACCAGGTTGGAAAAGACTGTCCAAAGTTAACTGGCAGTAGTTCCCCAGGCCTCAGACGGGGCGGTAGTTCCCCAGGGCCTCAGTCTTTTCCAGTCCTATCTGGATATTCTAGGGATCAGATTGGAGTCTTATACATAATGCATGTGCTGTAGCATCAAGCTTTGAATCATCTGCAACGTGGAGTCTGTTAATTTCTTGTCCTAATATTAGTTGTGAACCTGTCTTCAGTAGCAAAATTATTGTAGGACAATTAACCCAGTCTTTATGTCTTCTATACTATATTCAGACTTGGCACTGAACAGTATCTAATTTGTTAATATGGAGGCAAGAAAGAAAACGGGTGCAAGAAATTGTAACTAATAACTATAAGCAGAGTAACAGAGCTTCAGCTCTTTGCAAACTCACTCTTTAAGAATAACTAATTCAGGTGAGATTGTGGAGATGTATGGAGTAATTCAAGAAAACACATCATATATTATCAGTGTTATGTTTAATTTGGATTTGTACATAGTGTATACAGAACCAGCAGACTTGAGAATTTTGCACACATTTAGTGGGATGGTCTTTAGCTCCCATAATCCTACAGTCAGTGTGACCATCTTCCATGCTTGCTGGGAACTGTAGGACTTGAAATCCAAAACATCTGGAGGGAAGATTGTGGAATGCTGATACAGGTTATATGTAAGGGCATTGCTCACCTAAATTGAGAAAGACAGGCATTTAGTCAGACAAGAATTCTCATGAGATAGGGTTGAATGAGTAAATGGCAAACTCAGAGCCCAGAGCTATTTCTGGGCTTCCAGACATCATTCATACACAATCCATGTTTTTTCCTTTGTCAATTTGATGGATTGTGCTTTTGGGTTTAGTTCTGCAATTAGTCATGAAAGTCATCCTAGGAAGAGGAAGCAAGGGTTATAATTGCACTGTCACAGTTTGTGTTGCACTGTCACAGTTTGCATCAAATTTTGAAGCAGCCTTCCCTCTCACTTTCTCAGGAAAGTATTGTATATTTCTTGGATCTGTGAAGCATATTGGATCAGAGTAATATCACTTTCAAGAGGATGCCCATTGGTGGCTCCACATATCCCCAGATATCCCTAACTGATACTAGCGTAATTTGGTTGAGTTGCAGCTGGATGTGCCAGATGCAAGCAATCTAAAGCAGCTGTCCTCTTGAAAAGTGGGGTGTTGAACATTTGGTCTTGAATTTGGCTCCTTTTGTTAATCTCCAAGGGTACACTACAGGCTCCCCTGACACTTCTCAGTTTTGCAGTGGCCATATGGAAATCCTTAAGACTCATTGATGTTGTTCAGGGTCATAAGCATTCACAATTTTATTGTGAACCTTGTAATATCAGGTACTAAAACTGGAGCAGCTGAAATAGTGGAGTTTTTGCTTTCAATCTTCCCCAAACTTCAGTTTTTTAGATGTGGCCTATGGTGTGCCTAAAAAAGCTTAGAAGGAAGAGATAAACAGAAATCATATTTCTCTCAGAGTTACGATGGGGGGTAGCCAGTTGTATAAGCAGGTGGAGTGAGCACAGAAAGCTCCTCACAATTAAATAGCATTAAGTGGAATGAGTATCTAGTGGATGCTTTATCTTAAATGCCATCAAGTAGATGATCAGAATGGCTAAGAAATTAAGTGGAGCAGCATTGGAGAGAAAAACAATAAGTCTGCGCTGTGCTTAGCACCAGAAGGTGTAAGAATTAGCATTATTTAAAAAATCTATGCAGCACTGCCACTACAAGGAGAATTATAAATGGTGATCAAAGCTAGTCATGATGTTCCAACTGAGATTTAGCTAGTGTTGAATCCTATATTCTATGGCTTGTTTTAATTGGGCTAATCTCATTGAGTAACATTCAGTTTGCTTTCCTCTCACTACTGTTAACTTCCTAGCAAAATATTCCACATTTAATGCTTTGGAAGGATCTGCACATGATAAAGGTCAGCTACTACCATTATCCAGAGAGTTAGGAGTAGGGTCTAGCAGGAAGCAGGAACAAACCAGAATCCCACACATCTCAGCTTCAGTGCCCATCTAACTGATGTGGGGTGAGTAATTCTCTCTCCCTGGTTCCTTGAAAAGTAAAGCTAATTCGGGAACTTTTTTTAAAAAATAATTCATTGAAAACCAAGCCTAGATTACCTTTGTTTCATGCTCTGTAAAAGTAGTGTTACGTTTTTTAGATGTTTTACAAACATATTTTTATACAGAAAGCATCAGCATCTAAGTACATCATCTTGGACATCTAAAATGCTTACTCTCATAGGATTTGAATATTAGCAAACATCCCTGAACTTTAGGCCATGTTATGATCCTTTTGACACCAGTAGGTGAGATTTGTGGGAAGTAGAATTCATTGTTGGGGAGCAAACAGTCCTTGACTGGACATTTTGAGCTATCCCCAAATAACTCCTTCCTTACCTCTTTCCTTTTCTCTCCCATCGTTATGAATTCCTCCTTTCTCCAGAGCCCAGGATAATATCTCCTTCAATTTACTTCTCACTCTACAGAAAGTAGCATATATCTCATTCCTGAATTTCAAGAAGTAAATAAATTCTACAAATGAGATATATGCATTGCTCAGACTTAATTGCTTACCTATCCTTCACACGAAGGAGTGGGCGGACAGAATAATTTTGCTTTTCATTCCCATTTCAAGAGGGGGCTGCTTCTTACTGAGCACTGGAGTCAAAGGCCCAGATACCTCAAGTGGTCCACTTCTTATCTTATTTTGGATGCAGTGGACAGTAAACACAATAAAACTCCTGTTGAATCTGTTTCTTTTCTTGTAGGTAAATCACACCTTGCAATCGTGCAGAGAGTGAATGATGAAGGGGAAGGAGACCCTTTCTATGAGGTGATGGGGATTGTCACTCTGGAGGATGTGATTGAAGAGATAATCAAATCGGAGATTCTGGATGAGACAGATCTCTATAGTGAGTATTAGGGGGCCCACTAGGAAGACATGCACTGGACTGGGGGATAAACAACATCACAGGAACTATAGTTTTGTTTGTTATTATTTCTAGTAATTGTGAAACCCTTGCTAAAATCTCTTCTTCCCCCTCCCCCCAATTCTTACTTATTGAACTTACCTTTTTCCTATTCTCCAGTTAGACCATATAGAACTTGCCCGTCTTTTCCTGTTGTGATTTTTCTTGTGTAGCAGCAGCTTTCAGCTAGGGAATCAGCCAGCAACCTGCTTTGATGACAAACCAGAATCCCACACATCTCAGCTTCAGTGCCCATCTAACTGATGTGGAATGAGTAGTTCTCTCTCCCTGGTTCCTAGTATCTTATTTAGCACAAAGGCAGATTTTTAAAATAGCATCTTCCAGAGTGAGACCTTTCATTTTACCTCATTGCTTCTCCCTTTCTGGAAGACTAATCCTTGGGCACCAAAGCACTGTGAAAAAATACTTTTAATGTTGGATGATGGAACCAGAGTGGGAGATGTTACTATGTATAGTAGAGATAGGAGACTGCAACAATATGGAATCTTATTGATCAGATTTTAGTTGGTGTAGTGGTTAAGCACCAAGCTAGAAATGGGGAATCTGTGAGTTCTGCTCCTGCCTTAGGCAGAAAGCCACCTGGGTGACCTTGGGCCAGTTATTTTCTCTCAGCCCTAGGAAGGAGGCAGTGGCAAATCACTTCCAAAATCTTCCAAGAAAACTGCAGGGATTTGTTCAGGCAGTTGCCAGGAGTCAACACGGGCTAGAAGGCACACCCACACACACCCACACACACAAAGGTTTAAGAAGGCAAAGTATTTATCTTCTTCTTTTTAAGAAGAAGAAAAAATAGTCACCTGTAGTGCTAATTGTACATATTTACTTACCTAAATTGTTAAGTACATTCCTTAAGTAATTTAAGGAAATATGACAAGTTTGCTTGAAAATTCTGTTTTTCTTTTCTCTTTCTCACGCTCACTTTCTTTTTTAAATTACATATTATATATTGTGTTTGTAGTTGTTAATCCTGCTAATCTAAGACATATGCTTTGGTAACGCCTGAAATGTATTACACTTGACAGTTTTAATTTTCGCTTTGGTATTATATTGTTGTTTGTATTTTAATAAAGCCCTGCCCCCACGGTCTGTGGCTTTGTGACTGATGGCAGAGTTGATAATACAGGTAGTTCCCAGTTTAAGAACGTATTCCATTCCCAAAGTCTGTTCTTAAGTCAAATTTGTATGTAAGCCAGAACAGTATTATTGTATAATACTGTATAAGTAGTATTGTGTAATAAACTCAAATCATTGTGTATTTAACTCTAATTTTGCTACAGTAGTCTCCATTCTTAACTATGGGTCATCTGTAAACCAGGCATTCTTAACCCGGGGACTCCCTGTATTCTCAGTGCTGTAGAGAAATGCTGTCTTTCATTTAAGATACTGGAGCTGTGTCATTGTAAGGCCGGCAAACCAAAATGTTGCAATGAGAGCAGAAATTGAGATACAGTGTCATTTCTAAATTCTCAGAGATGTGACTGTATTTTTACTTTCTTGATCTTCAGCAGACAATCAGAAAAAGGAAAGGATCCCCCATCGGGGTAGGAAGCCTCATGATTTCTCCATCTTCAGACTTTCAGATAGTGAGATGAGGGTGAAGATCTCCCCACAGCTGCTGCTGGCTACTCATCGCTTTATGGCTACAGGTATCTGGCTCTTCTTAGGCTATTGCTTTTCCCTGGACTTTTGACTACTCATTGACTGATATCTGTGCTCTTGGCAAGTATCATGCGTATCTTGAGGGAATTATGTCCTTTTCAAGAACAGAATGACATTTAGGTCTTTTTTTTAACCTTAAGATTTGGCATCCAACTCTTCTGTGGATTATGCTTTAAGCAGCCAGATTCATTTAGAGTAGAGTGGATGAGATGTTTAGAGGCATCATTTTACTTTCAGTACCAACTTTCTCTGTTCTGGGGCAGGTATGATGAACTGAAGACGGCTCTGCGAAAATGGAGCCAGCAACCAAGGCAAAGACCAAGGAACCAGTGACTAGGCTGGTTCCTTGGAACCTCTCCAGATAAGGAGAGGATGGGAGATTGCCCACATGTGCTCCAGATGGCTGCTTCTCACGAACAGACCACAGGACAGCAGTTTTCCAGGGGTTTGAGTGCCGGGAGATGATGGGATGAGCCATCTCACTCACAACTGCAGCAGACCCTTTTAAAGGACACTAAGTTCACAAACCTCACTTTCTAATCACTTTCAGAAATTGCCTATTAACTATCTTAAAGTTATTACAGACCTTCAAAATGACAAGTTTGAGAAGTCCTTATCGGGTGAGTTTATCTTCAACTCTGACCAAAAAAAAAATTAATTACAAACTTAAAACTTAAAGAATTTGAAATAAACAGCAAAAAGCTAAATACGATTTTGATCTAAGAAAGTTATAAATAGATTAAGGATATGTCTGGAATATTAACTTTTACTATAAGAATTTGGAATTAATTATAAGAAACAACCTTGTGGGAAACAGGCTTATTTTCACTATCCTGGCAATTGCAAATCATAACAAAAGATAAGTTATGATTTTAGAAACTGGACACTAGATGGGACTAAAGATTTTAAGCAGGAGAAAAAAAAATACTGAAAGTGTCAGTTAATACTGGGACTTATAAAATGATACAAAACAATATAACATCAGAAATATTAAAAGAGATCTTTCAAGAATGGAGCCAGAAGTTAGTAACTAGAATATCAACTGTCAGTGATGATGCCTGTTTTTTTGGGATAGACTATGTCTAAAAGATGTTAATGAAGGAATGACCGATGTGGAACAAATTTTATCTAACAAGATAGAGAAAGTACAGAATGTGGAACTACAAATGACAGGCCAAGAGAATGATTTGGAAAAGGATGCTTTACTGGATATGCAAAAGAAACTGGCTGAAGTTTTAAAAGGGAAATACAAATGATAAACCAAAAGAATGACCTGGAAAATGTTTTCTTATTAGACCTACAAAAGAGGCTTGTTAAAGCCTTGAAGAAATCTGTGCAATGGGATAAAGAAGAATTGAAGAGAAATCAAATCCTATGGCAACATTTGATTGAATTAAAGATTAAGACTGTTAGAAGTAAAAGAGAGGAATGTAAAGTTGGTTTATTTGATCAAGGTTAAAATAAGATGCAATGTTCTGGTAATCCTGTATGGACTTTTTGCTGACATGAGGGTTGAAAAGTTGATGTTTTATGGATTTGGTTATAGATAGGGGATGGGATAGGGGATGAAGAGATATCTCTTTAACCTTACAGGGGGTGAAGAGTTACTAAATTTGTTTATACTTGTTTTGATGAAGGTTGGAAGTCACTTCTTTAGATATTTCTTTTTCTTTATTATATTATATTCTTTTCTTT